>NC_061114.1:52451079-52551165 GCF_002878395.1 Capsicum annuum
CTATTCAGTACTCTGTCCTTTACATGTATATTTAGATAATTTATTATTCAGTGATCAGGAATCCAAGTTTATCAACCTACCTCATTTAGCATACCAGTACATTTAAAGTATTGATCGCATATATTTTCTTGCACTATGATGTATTATATCATATGTTTTGATGCCTAATTTCCAAATTGCGCTTATATATTTCAGATATCTCAGCAGTAGTAGTGGTGAGTCCTCATCATTCAAGTACAAATTAGCTTATTTAATATTTTCCGTCTAGTAGTTAGTTGGAGTTAGTTGGGGCCAGTTCCATCAACTCCTAGTCATTTAGTTTAGTGGATTTCAAATATTAGAGTCAGTTATTCAGTGTTCAGACTTCTAGTGACACTACAGTTAGTTATTCAGTTAATTCAGATTCTAGTGTTTTTATCAGACTCAGATAACTATGTTCTTCAGATTCATAATTTAATTTTTAAAACCTAAAGTTGTATTAGTTATTCTTCTGCATTTATGATTATATTATTCAGTGCTCACAGCAGGTACCATCTCATGGGTTAGCGTATGGTCCCTCGGGACTGTAAGCACCGTCTGACACCTAGGGTGTACTTCGGGGTGTTATAAACTTACTTTCAGAGCCTAAGGTTATAAAGAGTCCTAGGAAGTGTAAAAGTAGTGTCAAGTAGATTCTTGTGCATGGGTGTGTAGCGCACCACACTTATGGAAGAGAGGATACAATGTGTTTAGGAAATGTTTCCCTTCTTTTAGTATTCATGCCATACGAGTGAGTATGAGATCATGATAAACTCTCAGTCTAATCCATTTCTTCCTTCCATTTAAAGAACATAACTCCTAAAAACAATAATAGAAGAGGAGTAGGAAGCCAGCTAACACCTTCGCCTATCCAATAAGATCCTCTAAAAGAGCATATCTCTCACGTAGAATTTAGAATTGTGTTCACCACTCTAGCAAATTTCATAGCAACATAGAAGAAATGGCCAACTGTTGTTTCAACTAACCCAATGGCCAATACTGTTGCAAATAAAATTTTGGAATTCACTCGAATGAATCCTCCTTTTTCATGGGATCCATGTTTGAAGAGGATCCACAAGAATTCGTAGATATATTTTAGAAGGTAACAGATTCCATGGGGGTGATATCCAGTGAGAGTGTTAAGTATGCTGCATATCAGTTATAGGATGTAACCCATACATGGTTTAACTAATTATAATTAGATAGGGGTGTTGTTGCAGGACCAGTAGAGTAGGAAGAGTTTGCCATAACTTTCTTAGACAAATTCATCCCTTTAAAGTTGAGGAAGGCCAAGGTGTTAGAATTTATTAACTTGAGGTAGGGGAGCACAAACTTGAAGGAGTATTCCCTTAAGTTTACTCAGTTAGCTAAATATGCTCCTCATATAGTAGCTGACAGTAGGTCTAAGATGAGTAAGTTTGTGTCTGGTGTATCTGATAGTATGGTTAAAGAGTGTAGGATTGCAATGCTAATTAGGGAGATGGACTTGTTTAGGTTGATGGTCCATGTTCAATAAATTGAGGAGAAAAAAATTAATGAGAAGGAGAGAGGAAATGAGAGAACTAGAATGGGAGTTTTAATTTCAATCAGTCAAAGTCAGAAGGTGGTAACCATCCTTAGTTTCATTAGAGATCTTCAGCCCCAGCACCCTCTTCAGCCAGTTCCCCAGTACCCAAATTCAGAAATGATAACCGAGATAGACAACCGGCTTTATGTCCCAAGAAAGTGTTAGTAGTTCCTGTACAAATGCTCTATGTCAGAAGTATGGCAGGCACTATCAGGGTGACTGAAGAGTGCGTAGTGATGTGTGCTTTGGGTATGGCAAGCTAGTCCATTAGATTTGGGAGTGTCGTGTAGCTACTTAAAAATATAGGGAATTATGCCAACAGGGCCAGTCTAATCAGTCGCCAGTTCCATTCTGTCGCCTAACTTAGTATGGTATTACTTCCAGTGCTACCAGTAGTCAGCGTCCAAACATATTATATGATCATTATCCCACCAAGATCATTAAAATTCTCTTAACATAGTTACTGGTACATTAAAGGTCTTTCACTTAAATGTTTATACTTTACTAGACCCTGGAGCTTCTCTTTCTTTTGTAACTCTATATATAGCCATCAATTTTGGAGTCAGTCCCGAAACTCTAATAGGGCCCCTTTTAGTGCCACCCCAGCAGCTGTTTCCATTATAGTTAGGTAGGTATACAAGAAATGTCCAATCATAATATCTCAGAAAATTACCTTAGTTGGTCTGATGGAGTCATTGATAATGGATTTTGATGTTATTCTCGACATGGATTGGCTCTACTCATGCTATGCCTCAGTTAATTGTAGAAATAGAATAGTTCATTTTTGATTTCCAAATGAACCAGTCCTTGAATGGAGGGGTAGTACTACAACGCTGAAGGGTCAGTTGATTTCATACCTTAGAGTGAGAAAAATGATATCCAAGGGATTTGTCTATCATTTTGTTCGAGTCAATGACCCAGAATCAGAGACTCTAACCCTTGAGTCAGTTTCATTAGTTAGGGAATTTCTGGATGTGGTCCCTTAAGATCTTCCTGGAGTTTCTTCTAAAAGAGAAATGGACTCCAGAATAGACCTTCTTCCAGATACACATCCTATATCTATTCTGCCATACAGAATGGATCCAGCTGAACTCAAAGAATTGAAAGAACAGTTGAAGGATCTCTTATACAAGGGATTCATGAAGCCCAACATCTCCTTGTGGGGTGCACCATATCTATTTGTGTGTAATAAAGATGATTCTCTCAGAATGTGTATTGACTACCATCAGTTGAACAAAGTCACAATGAAGAATAAATATCCAGTTCCTAGAATCGATGAATTATTTTGCCAACTTCAGGGTGCCAGGTACTTTTTAAAGATAGACCTCAAATCAAGCTATCATCAGCTCAGAGTCAGGGATTGTGTCATTCTAAAAATAGCTTTTCAAACTCTGTATGGTCATTTTGAATTTCTAGTTATGTCCTTTGCTCTCACAATGCCCCAGCAACCTTCATGGACTTGATGAACCATATGTTTAAGCAGTAGTTGGACATATTCATCATAGTCTTTATTGATGACATTCTTGTTTACTCCCATAGAAAAAGTGATCATACAGACCACCTCATAATTGTACTTCAGACTCTCAAAACTCATCAGTTGTTTGCCAGATTTAGTAAGTGTGAATTTTTGCTAAGATCAGTAGCTTTCCTTGACAATATTATTTTTGGTGATGGCATAAGAGTTTATCCTTAGAAGACCGAGGCGGTGAGAAGCTGGCCCAAATATATTTGTCCATCAGACATTTGAAGAAGTTTCTTTTATTACATCCCCCATGTCCAAATTGATGCAGAAGAAAGTTAAGTTTTAGCGGTTTTAATTTTGTGAGAAGAGTTTTCAGGAGTTGAAGACATGACTCATCTTAAGCCCAGTTTTGACTCTACTAGATGGTTCAGATGGGTTTGTTGTGTACTGTGATGCTTCCAAATTAAGTTTGGGTTGTGTCCTTATACAGAGAGGTAAGTTCATAGCGTATTCCTCCAGACAAGTTAAGCCCTATGAGAGGAATTACCTTACTCATGATTTGAAGCTAGCAGTTATAGTATTTGCCTTAATGATTTGGAGACATTACTTATAAGGGGTGCACGTAGATGTGTTCACTGACCATAAGAGCCTGCAGTATTTGTTCTCTCAGAAAGATTTGAGTCTATGTCAAAGTAAATGGTTAGAGTTGCTAAAAGATTATGACATGATTGTTATGTATCATCCGGGAAATGCCAATGTAGTGGCTGATGCTCTTATTAAATTGTGTATCAGTAGTTTTGCTCATGTTGAGGATGGTAAGAAGAAGTTATCTCAGGAAGTTTATCATCTTTCCCGGGTATCCTCTTAGTCGACTCAACAGGGGATAGTTTATGGGTGTAGAGTAGTGCTAAATCATATCCTATTTCTAAGGTAAAGAAAAAGTAGGATAGAGATCCCAGTCTAGTTAAGTTGAAAGAACTAGTCAGACATTAGAAAGTAGAGGTTTTCTCCCAAGGGAAAGATGGTGCTTCGCATTGTCAGGGTAGATTGTATGTGCCTGATGTAGAAGATTTGAGGCAATGAATTCTAGAAGAACCACATAGTGCGTGTTAGTCTATTCATCTAGGGGCTACTAAGATGAACCGTGATTTGCGAGTGATCTATTGGTGGAGTGGGATAAAGAGGGATATTACAGAGTTTATAGCTAAGTTCTCTATATGCTAGTAACTTAAGATTGAGCACCAGAAGCCTAGTGGGTACATGCAGGAGTTCAGTATTCCCACATGGAAATTGGAAGAAGTGAACATGGATTTTGTGATAGGTTTGCCTCGTACCCATCAACAACATGTTTCTATTTGGGTTATCATAGACAGGATGACCAAATAAGCTTATTTCTTACTAGTCCATACCTCTTACTCATCCGAGGACTATGCCAAACTCTATCTCAGAGACCCACTTGGGAAGTAGAAGCATATATGCAGACCAAGTATCCTCATCTTTTCTCCTCAAATTAAAAATCATTTTGAGGTACTAATCTTCCTAATATTTCTCTCTATCATGCTTAGTTTCAGTTGGACATCACGTTTATGTCAGTCATGCATTCAAGAATCACTCCAGTCATGTATTCCAGGTATTATATATGCATGTTTAGTGTGTAAGCATAGTCCATCAGTTTTCCTCAACTTAACCAATCTCATTCGAGGATGAATAATCCTAAGGGAGAGATATTATAATATCCCATATTTCCCTAGCATAATCTATGTCCCAATATATGACTAGTCATATATAAAATATTAAAAATACTCATTAATTTTCAATTTAGAGTCTACCATTGCGTAGGAAATTCAATTATATTTCCAACGATAAAAAATTCACCCAAATCTGATAATTGGGTAAGAAGTTATGGCAATTTTAAGTTTCATTCGTTAAACACCATCATTATGTCCCTTAGCGCGTCACGGAGCTAGTTTAAATAACAATTTTTCAGTTTCCAGTGTGGTAGCGTGAGGTTTACGCATCGCGCCAAGGACCCAGTTCATATTTGGCAATTTCTAGTGAGTCTCCACGATTATGGTGCGTTGCGAAGGAGACCAAAATTGCATTCCAGTGAAGGACCGCAAACTTACTGCATCGCAACATCATCCAGTTTCCGAATTGTCCCTTTACCTGTGGCTTGGCGCGATATTAGTGCATCGCGCCAACACTAAACATCTGGATCTTTAGTTTCCAGCTTGTATTTTTAAATTCGTTTAGGGGTATTTTGGTCTTTTTCCTAAGTACTAAACTTGTCCTAAACAAAAAATTTAACCCCTAATTGACCTAAATACTCATCATTTTTCAATCTTCTAAAATTGAAGATTCCCTTATAAAGAACAAGAAACCCTAGCTCTTAAATTCAATGCCAAATCTCAAGAACACACCATCAACCCTTCCAAATTCATTAACTCAGGTATGTTAGATGTTTATCTATGGGTTCCTTCCTGTAATGCCCTAAGTCTGGTACCCTAGATGCTACATAATGCTCATAATCTCGAAGGACCACAAGCTAACCCATAACTTGTACCTGCTGCAATAATTGAGTAAAATACTATATAATGCAGAATACTAGACTGAAATGCCATAAGGTTCAAAACTGTAATACTGATAATAAGAAATGATAACATCTAATAAATCATCATAATCTAAAATACTTAATATTGTTTGAACATCTTGTCTAAAAAGCCTTTAAAATTGCCTGAATTGTGGAGTTCATGGGATATGTCCCTAACTAACTCTGACTACTAAAATAGACTGAAATACTGAATGGATAAACATGTCCTTGAACTAAGAAGACTCACCACTACTCTGTCTGCTAAACGTCTGAACCGCTAAGAATGGTCTGGGCCTGTGCGTTTAAACCTATGGTATAAAACACTATATAGAAAAAGAAAAGTATTTGTCTATACGTGTGTATGTACTGGTACATAAAGTAAGGTAAGGATGAATGCAAGGGTTCATATGCATGAACAATAACAAGTCAATAACATGAGTATGACTGAATGAGACTACATGCATAAATATATGAACTATAACTAAAATTGTGATAATACTGAATACTGAGTCTAAATTCTAATTAACTGATGTAAATAATAACTGATATATTATTCACTAAGTGACTGTTTCTGACAGTCCTGATTTTGTTTAAACTAGATGAGTTCCATACTGAGATAAGTGACTGTATCTGATAGTCTTGAAATCTGTAGAACTATCTAAGTTATTTACTGAAGATTGAGACTGAGAGTATAGAAGGTAAACATCTAACTGAAATCCCCTTTTTTATGATTAGATTTGGGGTCCAACCTGTAACCCCAGTTGGGAGGGTGTCAGTACCATACCACGGATAAAGAAACTACAAAGATACCCTCATCTAGCAGGTACTCAAATGAGAATGGCGGGACCCTCAACTGATAGGTTAAGCCTCCTCGTCAACCCTCATCTTGCAAGTTTTGATGTCTCAACCTACATTGGATATGTAGTTCTGCAATGTAAGGACTACTTCTACAGATCACACCCTCTACTAACAGGTGATTCCCTATCCTTGGGTTCACTTGGTGCTAAATCCTACTCCCAACTAAATAAATACTGGACTGGTTTCCTTGTTCATACTAGGTGTGACTGAGCTGTTACTAATTGTACTAATTTACTTAGATGAACTGAGTTTACTGATTTTCGTTGACTTACGAAATACTACTGAATTCTATTAACTGACTTAGTTTACAGAGGACTGAAATAAATACTTAATGAGACTAGATTGATATTGTGTTTACTTGGTTTTCCTGAGTTCTGTAACTGAACTAGAGTACTACTGATTATGACGTGACTCAGATTATTCTGTAACTAACACTGGCTCTAGGCACACAGCTAAATAATTGGGTATTATATACCCCCAGGACTCGATAGCATGAAAGTAATAAGACATGACAATTCTTGAATACTTGTCAATAGTTAACAACTCAGAATACAATCTATGAGGCATTTCATCAAACATTTGAAAGTCATCAACTTTCACACGATTAGGAAAGCATGATAACACGTCATAATTTCATTAAACCAATATCCTGAGCATTTCATCAAACACACACAAGTTATAGCTTTAGAATAGAGGACATTGTAAACATGTGGGTGTAGCATAAGTTCATCATTTAGACCACCAAAGGATCATAAAAGCACAATAATCTCAACTTAGCATTTTTTTTCAAACACATGGTCAGTGTAGCTTTATACTTTGGCATGAACAACAATGCTAATACATCATGACTTCATAATTCAAGGGTTTCCATAAAAGCGAATCAAAATTCGACTTACATGCTATCATAAGGTCAATAAATACATAAAGATTTTTACTTGGAACACATACCATAACATCAACATGATTACATTCAAACCTACAAGTGTGGAAGGGACCCTAGGATAAATACTTTACATACCATTGTTGAAGAATTTCTGGATGTAATGGAGGAAACTTGAGTTCTTGATTTGAAATTAAAAACCCTAAGGCTTGTTCTTGAGATAAATTGAGAAAAAAACTTTATTTGATCACTAGGGTATTAAATTTCATGTTTTGGGGGTTGAGGGTCGAGGTGAAAAAACCCAAATACCCCCAGAATGCAGTCTTTTAATGACTGATAACTAGGCTACCAATGCACAGATCAACTATCGCGCCAAGATCGCATCGGTCCACTAGAATTGTACGCTGGTAGCTAGGGAAAATATTAACCAACGCGATAGTTGACGTGGTGCTCAAAGATCACGTTGGTTCACTATTTTGGGATTCCAACCATGGTCTAAACAAGGTCAAAAAAATCTGAAACACATCTAGGAATACCTATTGACCCTCTTGATCGTTAATTAACTAAAATATCAATATTTAACGAACATATAGGTCATGGAATTAGATGTCCATCTTTTGAAGGCCAAATATAAACTATGTCTGAATACTTAGCAAGAATTTTCTAAGTCTGGGACCCCTTAACAAGCTTAAAGGACTGAATTAATCTAGAAATTTTACAGGGTCTTACATTATCTCCCTAGTAGAACATTGATCCTCTAATGGGATGGAATGAACTGAGAGTACTAGTACGCTGAATCTACTTGCTCGACATGAATATTTGGAACACGATTATAGGACTGATATTATTTATATACTGAATTATCACACTAAATATGCATATCTGATGCATGAATACATAATTGAGCTGATTCATGAATGCATGACTACGAGTACTTTTAAGCTGAGTTTTCTCGTACAGATTATGCATATATGATGCATGAATACATAACCAAACTTACTAATGAACATATGAATGGACATGCATTGGTATTTGATACCAAGTTTGTAACTAAAACGTGAACATGAAACTGAATAAGCTTAGGGAAAACTAATACCTTGGGTTGAGTTTAAGTTTGCAGAGAAGAGGTGAGGATACTTGGTCACATATTTTCTTCTGCTTCCCAAGTAGCTCCCTCAATGGACTGATTTAGCCAAAGAACTTTGACTAGAGAAACTTTTTTGTTCCTCAATCTGCTAGTCTGATAGTCGAGGATTTTGACTGGAATCTCTTCAAAGGAGAGTTTGTTCTAAATATCTATGACTTTATAGGGACTACAATTGATGGGTTACCTATGTACTTCTCTAGCAAGGAGACATGAAATACTGGATGGACTGAAGCTAGATCTAAACGTAATTCAAGCTCATAAGCTATTTGCCAAAATGACTGAAAACATTGAAGGGACCGACATTTCGGGGACTGTTCTTTCCCTTCTTGCTGAACCTCTTCACTCCCTTTATGGGACAGATTTTCAAATACATATAATCGCCAATCTCTAAATCAAGATCTATTTGAACATTTGCATACGACTTCTATTCGGTCTGAGATATCTTAAGCCTTTCTCTAATCAACTAAACTTCTTCTAAGTTATCGAATACTAGGTCAGGCCCTAAAACTGTGGCCTCACCCACTTCAAACCAAGTGATTGGAGATCTGCATCTCCTACTATAGAGAGCTTCAAATAGAGCCATCTGAATGCTGGAATGATAGTTGTTATTGTATGTGAACTCAATCAAAGGCAAGTGGTCGTCCCAATTACCTTTAAAATCTATCGCATAGCCTCGTAACATATCTTAAAAATTCTGAATGGTCCTTTTTGCTTGACCATCTGTCTGAAGATGAAAGGATATACTGAGATGAACTCGGGTACCAAGACCCTTTTGGAAAGCCTTCCAGAAATGAGAGGTGAACTGGTGTAACGACCCGAGATCCCATCCCGAGATGTCACACAGTGCTTATGAACCTGAAGTACCCCAAGTTAGCCCTTTACTGATATCTATACCTGTACACTACATAATAGGTGAAATAAATATGGAAACTAGCCATGATGTTCAACACATCTATGAATACTCAAAATATAGAAAACTGAATACTAATACATCTGACATCTGTCTTAAAAGCCTCTAAACTGACTGAACTGTGGAGTTAATAGGACATGTCCTAAACTAACTCTGTTAACTGAAAATATAAACCAAGTCTGATGCAAAATAGTAAACTGAGCTTCGTCCTCGGAAGAAGAGGACTCACTGCTACGACTACTACTGCTGACTAGGACTGAACTACTGAGGAAACTCTGGGTCCTATGCCTCTGCGCCTATGGTGCCAAATAAAATACCATTGTTCAAATGCATTAGTATAAAAATATACTGATTATGTAGATTAGGTAACGCTAAATGTAAAGGCTCATGCGTGCTCAATATCTAAACTAAATAATCAAGAAAATTTCACATGAGAAAACATACATGATTGCACAGACCATAATCACAATCATTACAACTCTTGATACTAAAATTGGATACGACTTTACCCTAAATTGAACTCACTACTACCACTAAGATACCGAATCACTGATTTATCTGATACTGATAACTAAGGATTAGGATGCACTTATATGAAGGACTGAATTCTGAACTTTACTACTTTCGACTGACAGGATTTGGGATCAATCTCTCAAACGGATAATTTCAGAAACTAATTTCAATGATAAGAAATATGAATATATCTGAATCTGACAACAAGGATACTCAATAGAATCTGAGACTGTGAATCAAGCCTATCTGGCAGAATATCTCTGAATATGATATCAAATAATTGTATATGATATCAAGCTTATCTAATGGGATGGTCCATGAATCAATGGAACTATCTGAGTTCCTCATAATGATAGATGTCTGCATCTGAAAGTCCTAATTTCTAAAGATTGATACTGAAACTAAGACTATCACTAAAACTGTGGGAAGTAGTTACTTAACCTACATGCCCCAACCTACCACAGGTGAGGTCCAACCTGTAAACGCATCTAGAAGGGTGTCAATATCGTTCCATGGGTAAAGACATCTCTCTGGTCAATCCTCTCTGATAGAAGAACCTTACAAGGCAGTCGACCTAAGGCAGTATAATAGTCAAATACTCTTTCTCTAGAGGTGACTGCCTTTTCCTGATGGTGACTCCTGTATCCTACGCTGGTTATGCAGTTTTGGAGGTCAAGGATTGCTACTAACAACTTCAGCCTCTCTCTATCACTGATGGGAGGAGTCGTCATTCCTTTCCTCACTCGGTGCTAGTTTATACTTCCAACTGAAAGACTCTGACTAAATTCTTAACTGAACACAACTAAACTAAATCTGATACTAATCATGTTTATCAAAAGATCTGACTAAGCTACGCTGAGATCACTTAGTTCCATATCTGACGGAAATGGTATTGAATCACGGTATCTGATGGATAATACAGAGCTTGAATAGATTATTTTGTAACTTTCGAGATTAAAATTGAACACTTGCATACTATTCGATCTGAGCTGATTACAGGAATGAGGATAGATTACTAGCGATACAAAGATTACAAAGATTATCGAGATTTTTGAGCTTTCTTACATTTTGCAATTGTCTTAGGATGCAGAGTTCTATAGCTCACTGAGTTCTGAAAATCACGGCTCGACTGGAATTATCGTAAAACTAACACAGGCTCTAAACAATAGCTATATTATTGTGTATAAATACCCCAGGACTCGATAACATAAAGTAAAGCATAATCATTCCTCTATCATCACAACCATTCATTCATCATCATCACCACAATCATCAAGGAATCACCTCGAGAATTTAGGGATCATAAACATATAATAGCATAGGGGAAACATGCTACTAGATCATACTCCATTCAACAAAATCTTACTTTAAGTACTTCACACCTAAATCAGTCTTGACATGTATTTAGACATCACATGATTAGGGGAAAACTTCATACTATCAATTCTCAACTTACTTGCTAACCACTTGGGATGTGTAAAAATCTTAGCATATATTAAAGAGCACATAATTAGGGAATTTACTACCATCACATCTTCACTTGTTCACTAAGGTCCTTTAACAAAAACTAGACATGCACGGGTTCATACTTATTTGGGGATTTCCTACTATCATGGAATAATTCATCCACTTGGGCATTTTGTCAAACACTAGGCTTGCATAAACTAACTCACAATTTGGTGTTTCATCTTCAACATACTACTATGGCGCTTATACTTCACCTAAGCTCTTTATCAAACCTATGGGGGACATGCTTTGCTTATTCAACCATTTCTACAACCAAATGCCATCAACACATCACATAATTTCCACATACTAGGATTAAATCTCATAAATATTGTACACAAACATGAATCCAAATTGAACAACACAAGGAATATCAATTTCAACTCATACAAATCATGGAATCTCATAAACATAAAAATCTTGAAGTTTTAAAAAGGGTTCTTGAGATTCTGTGATGAAAGGGACCCAAGAATCAACATCTACATACCTTGGGGAAAATATTTTTTTGAAGGCCTTTGGAGAGATTCTTGATTTCTCTAGATCTTTCTTGATTTTTGCTTGAAGAAGAGAGGAGATTCTAATTTTTTGAAAACCCTAATTTTTGGTGGAAGAAGAGAAAAATGAGGCTGAGATCCCTTGGCTGGGTATTTACAGAGGCTAGGGGAAGGGTAAAAACACCAAAAATCCCTCAAAATTAAGAAAAAAAATCCCGATTTTACATGCTGGCGTGACGCGCCATAATCGCGGCAGTTCACCAGAAAATGGGCAATTGAGAAACTGCATGACGGCACAACACAGTGGAAATTACATTGCCCCATTGATTGAGAATTGAACTATACCACGATGCGGTGGAATCGCAGAGGCTCACTGGTTTTTCATAATTTTTATTTTTGCTGGCTCCGCGATGCACTAAGGTGCCAGGTGGCACACTGTCTCACTAAAATGGCTCTAACTATTCACCCGAGTGTCTGATTTGGGCGAATTTGGTATCGATGGAAATCTTATTCAATGCTTTACATGACAAAAAGTAAAAACTAGGTAAATTCCACATGATTAGGAAGATATTTTTGAAACTTTTAGACTCAAATTTCTACTTTATTGAATACGCTCCAAGGCTCAGACTAGAAGAAGACTTTACGGGGTATTATAACTGGGTACATCTATTTAAGATAATATATAATGGAACACCATACAATCTAAAAAATTCCATGATATAGATTTTGGCATAATCCTTGGTTGAATAAGAGCTATGAACTGGAAAGAAATGAGCCTATTTGGTAATCCTGTCTACAATGACCCAAACTGAATCATAATGACGATGAGTACGATGA
Source organism: Capsicum annuum (assembly GCF_002878395.1). Classification (NCBI taxonomy): domain Eukaryota; kingdom Viridiplantae; phylum Streptophyta; class Magnoliopsida; order Solanales; family Solanaceae; genus Capsicum; species Capsicum annuum. The sequence goes on from NC_061114.1 coordinate 52,463,862, forward strand.
AAACCCATCACGAAGTTTAGGTTCTCATCTTCCAATTTCCAGGTGGGAATACAAAACTCCTGCATAGACCCATTAGGCTTCTGATGCTTAATCTTAACCTGCTGATATATTGAGCACTTAACCACAAACTTTACAATATCTTTCTTCATCCCACTTCACCAATAGGTCTCCCATAAATCCTAGTACATCTTAGTGGCCCCTGGATGAATAGATTAGCACACACCATGCGCTTCTACAAAAATTCACTGCCTCAATTCATCTACACCTGGCACACACAGATGACCCTGACAATGCAATACACCATCTATCTCTTGGGAGAAAACCTCCACCTTTTGATGTCTGACTAACTCTTTTAACTTGACTAAACTAGGATCTCTATCTCTGATTGACTCTTCTTTTATGAATTTGACGCCTGAAATTTGACTTTATCCTGAATGAATATGGACATAGGGGATGCAATAGATGAGAATCCCCAACAAACCACCTTTAATAGCCGGCCAAACCCAAAAAGCTCTTGATATCTGATGGAGAGATGGGTCTAGGAAAGTTTCTCACTGCTTTAGTCTTATGGGGATCAACCCTAATGCCATCACGGAGATAATATGACCAAGGAATGCTACTGACCTTAGCCAAAGTTCGCACTTACTGAATTTCGCGAACAATTGATAGTTTCTGAGAGTCTGCAATATTATTCTGAGACGGTCTGCATGATCATACTCACTACAGGAGTAAAAAAGAATCTTATCTATGAAAATTATGAAAAATATGTCTAAGTACTACTTGAACACACAGTTCATCAAGTCCATGAAGGCTGCAAGGGCATTGGTAAGACCAAAGGACATGATTAAGAATTCGAAGTGACCATACCGAGTTCTGAAAACTATTTTTAGGATGTCACACTCTCTTACTCTTATTTGATGATAGCCTGATTTGCGGTTTATCTTAGAGAAGTAACTAGCTCCCTGAAGTTGGTCAAATAAGTTATCGATTCTACGAAGGGGATACTTGTTCTTCACTATGAGCTTATTAAGTTGATAGTAGTCGATGCACATTCTGAGAGAACTGTCTTTCTTACGCATGAATAAAACTTGCGTACCCTATAGGGAAACACTGGGTCTAATAAATCCCTTTTCTAAGAGATCCTTCAACTATTTTTTTAATTCTCTGAGTTTTGTAGGTGCCATTCTATATAGCGGAATAGATATGGGCTGAGTGTACAGAAGAAGTTCTATTTCGAAATCAATTTCCCTTTCAAGAGAAACTCAAAAAATATCTTCTAGAAACATATCTGAATATTCATTCACCACTAGAATTGACTCAAGACTGGGTGTTTCTAAACTAGAATCTCTGACTCAAACAAGATGATAGATGCATATCTTAGATATAATTTGTCTTTCCCTTAGGTAGGAAAGAAGTTGACCCTTGAAGGCTGAAGTACTACCTCTCTACTCTAGAATTGAGGTATAGCAGGAATGAAGCCAGTTTATGCTGAGAATGACATAAAAATCGGTCATCTCCAATTAGACTAAGTCTGCTAAAGTGACTTCCTGAGATATCATCATAGGACAGTTCCTCTATACCTGCTGGGCTATGATTTATTTACCCACTGGGTAGATACTGGGAAAGGCTTTGATAGAAGTTCGAGACTAACTCTAAAATCATATTCTATATAAAGAGTAACAAAAGACAAGGAAACTCTTAGATCTAGGAAGGCATAAATATGAATATAAAAGATCTGTAATGTACCAGTGACCATATCCGGAGAATTTTCCTATTCCTATTAATACTTAAGAGAATAGAGTCTATTTGGACGCTGCCCATAGGTGGTAATGGATGCGGTACCCTACTGATTTGAGCGACCAAACTGAGCTGCAGGATGGTTACGCTGACCCTGAGAACCTAACTGGGGTCAATCTCTAACTCTATGGCCTTTCTTGCCACATCCAAAACAAACATCACTTCAAACTCTATAAATAACCTAATGGTTCTTGCCATAAGTTTGACAAAGAGGATTGGTTCGAGAACTGGTGACACTACCCTGAAACATAGAGCCCCACGCGCTATCTTAATTGCTGTCTCTAAATTTTGGTACTAGAGCTCTGGCTAAGGATGGAGCTGGAACTAAAGATTTTAAGCAGAACTAAGAATCGTTTCCACCCTCTGACTTCAACGAAGGAAAGTGAAAGCTACCCGTTCTAGCTCTTTTATCCAAGTCTATCTCACTGATCAACAATGCGATCCTGCACTCTTTGACCACACTATTATTCAATCTAGACATAAATATGCTTATTCGGGATCTGCTATCTACCACCACATGATGAGCATATCTAGCTAATTAAGTAAACTTGATAGAATACTCATTCACTGTCATATTTCCCTACTTCAAATTAATAAACTCTAACACCTTAGCTTCTCTCAGCTCTAGGGGAAAGAATCTATCTAGAAAAGAAGTTGAAAACTCCTCCCACTAATGGGCCCTATATCTACACCTTTCTCTGCTTTCTAATGTTTAAACTAAGTGTGAGACATATCCTATAACTGATATGTTGCTAACTCATCACTCTCACTAGCTATCATCCCTATAATATTTGTAACCTTCTAAACCTGATCAAGGAATTCCTGAGAGTCCTCATTTGACTTAGACCCAGTGAAAGATAGAGGGTTCATTTGGGTGAAGTCCCAAATCCTGGCTGCTAAAGCATTGGCCACTAGGTTGGCTGGAATGGTAACTGAATGTTCATTCTGAGCAGCAACAGATTGAGCTAGGGTGGTGAAAGCTCCTCTGAACACAATGTGGGAGACATATTCACCGAAATAATTAGGTTGGTCGGGCTGAGGGGCTGGATGATCTCTCGCTCCTTTTCCGTGAGTTCTCTTTAGAGGCATCTTTTATAAATGGAAGAGAAACATGGACTAGAAATATAGTTTAACTGGAGCTCATGATCACTCGTGCGACATGAATACTGAAAAAGGGAAACTGCTCCAGCTCATAAGTGTTGCATTCTTCACAGCCATGTACAAGTCTCTACTAGATGCAACTTTCAGACTTCCTAGGAATCTATTGAACCTTAGGCTCTGATACCAAGTTTGTAACACCCCAAGTCTGGTACCCCGAATGCTACATGGTGCTCATAATCTCGAAGGACCACAAGCTAACCCATGATTGGTACCTGCTACAATAATTGAGTAATAATGCTGTATAATACAAAATAATAGGCTGAAATGCCATAAGGTTCAAAACTATAACACTGATAAAGAGAAATAGTTAAATCTGATTAAACATTAGAATCTGAAATACTGAATACAATATGAACATCTAGTCTGAAAAGCCTCTAAAATTGTATGAACTATGGAGATGATGCGACATGTCCTCAACTAACTCCGACTACTAAAATATACTAAAATACTCAATGGATAAACATGTCCTCGAACAATGAGGACTCAACACTACTCTGTCTGCTAAACGTCTGAACCTCTAAGAATGCTCTAGGGCGCATGCGTCTGAACCTATGGTATAAAACACCATAGCGCAAAAGAAAAGTATGCATCGGTATGTGTGAATATACTGGTACGCAAAGTGAGGTATGGTTGAATGCAAGGGTTCATATGCATGAACAATAACAACTGAATAACATAAGTATGACTGAATGAGAGTATATAAATAAATATATCAACTATAAATAAAATTAGGATAATACTAAATACTGAGTATGAATACTGATTAACTGATGTAATTAATAACTGATATATTGTAGACTAGGTAACTATGTCTGACAGTCCTGATTCTGGTGGAACTAGCTGAATTCCATACTGAGTTGAGTTACTATATCTAAAAGTCCTGAAATTAATAAAACCATCTAAGTACTTTACTGAAGACTGAGACTGAGACTGTGTGAGGTAATCATCTATCCAACATGCCCCTTTTCTAACTAGATTTAAGGCCTAACCTGTAACCCCAGTTAGGAGGGTGTTAGTAGCATGCCATAGGTAAAGACACTGAAGAGATACCCTCATCTAGCAGGTACTCAACTGAGAATGGTTGGACCCTCAACTGATAGGTTAAGCCACCTCATTAACCCTCATCTAGCAGGTTTTGATGTCTTAACCTATGCTGGCTACGTAGTTCTATAATACAAGGACTACTTCTAAGTATTACACCTTCTGCTAATAGTTGAGTCCCCATCCTTGTGTTCTCCCGAAGATGAATCCTAGTCCTAACTGAATAGACATTGGACTATTTTCCAAGTTCATACTAGGTGTGATTGAGCAATTATTATCGATTGTACTAGTTTACTGAGATGAACTAAGTTTAATGAGTTTCGTTGACTGAAATAAAACTAGTGAGTTCTATTAACTGAGTGAGTTTACTGAGGACTGAACTGGCTACTAAATGAGACTGGATTTATACTAAATTTACTGAGATTTCCTAAGTTCTGTAACTGAACTAAAGTACTACTGATCATAACATGACTGAGACTTTTCTGTAATTGACACTGGCTCTAGGAACATTGCTAAATAATAGGGTATGAGGTACCCCTAGGACTTGATAGCATAAAAGTAATAAGACATGACAATTCTTGAATACTTGACAATAGTCAATAACTCATAATACAATCTATGAGGCATTTCATCAATCACTTGAAAGTCATGAACTTGCACATGATTAGGAATGCATGCTAACACATCATAATTTCATTAAACCAATCTCCTGAGCATTTTATCAAACACATACAAGGTATAGATTTAGCATGGAAGACATTGTGAATATGTGGGTGTAGCATAAGTTCATCATTTAGACCACCAAAGATCATAAAAGCACCATAATCTCAATTTAGCATTTTTTTCAAGCACATTGGAGGCGTAGCTTCATACTTGGGCATGAACAACAATTCCAATACATCATGACTTCATAATTCAAGGGTTTCCATATAATATAATCAAAATTCAAATAACATTCTATCAGAAAGTCAAGAAATACATAAATATTTCAACTTGGAACACATACCACAACATGAACATGATTACATTCAAACCCACAACATGGAAGTAATAATTCATGCTTTTAAAAGATGTTTCTTGAACTCCAAGGGTGGAAGGGACCCTTGGATTAATACTTTACATACCTTTGTTGAAAAATTTTTGAAAGTTAATGGAGGAAATCTTGAGTTCTTGATTTGAAATTTAAAATCCTAAGACTTGTTCTTGAGGGAAATTGAAAAAGAAAGAGTTTATTTGCTTTCTAGGGTATTAAATTTTTTATTTTGGGGGTTGAGGGTCAAGGAAAAAATATCCAAATACCCCCAAGAATGTTGTCTTTTAATGACTAATAACTTGGCTATCGACACGCAGATTGACAGGGCGAATCGATGGCATCGATGCGATATCCAATGTACCATACCAAGAACATACCAGTCCATCAAAATAGCATGCTGGTAGCTGGGGGAAATGTTAACCAATACAATAGTCGATGCAGCGCACCAAGATCGCGTTGGTTCACTGTTTTGGAATTCCAAAAATGGTCTAAATGAGGTCCAAAAAATCCAAAACTTTTCCTGGATGACCTATTGACTCTCCTAATCATGAATTAACGAAAATATCAACATTTACTAGATGTATAGGTAACAAAATAAGATTTCCAACTTTTGAAGGCAAAAAAAAACTATGTCTACATACTTAGCTAGAATTTTCTAAGTCTGGGACCCCTTAATAAGCTTAAAGGACTAAATTAAGCCAGCTATTTTGCAATGTCTTGCACTTTGATCCATGGAGTCCCAGTATCATATTAAATTAAAAATTGTGATCTTTTTAAGATATTTGATTTTAAATTAAGATTTTACCCATGAATCTCCATGTACTATTATTTTATACCATGTTTCAATGAAATTATTGTTGTTATTCAATTCTACTTGTTTTAATGTTATCATTCCTTGTATTAAATCATTATTTAGTATTATTCATGTTGAATTAATGCATTCACTACAAGTTCCATAACATTCCTATGATTTGATCAAACCATGAACTCCAAGTGTTTGATAAAATTCCTACAAGAGTGATTGATTTAATAAAAGCCTTCATGCTTAGTCCTCCAAGATTTAGTGTCATTTTACTATTATAGTTTTCAATTTCGGGGGGTATTGAATACCCAAAAACCATAGTTGTTTACTTAGTCTAGTCTCAGTACATTACATAATAGTCTTCAAAACATACTTGAGCATTTTTAGGACAGTCAAATATAAGTCAGTTAAACTCTGAACAGTTTAGTATTTCAGTGTCTTTATTTTGGGAGTTGGATTTACCAACAAGCCAGTGTAGGGATGGAAGCTTCCTAATTAGGCAAATTCATTAGTAGAAGTCCCTAAACACTAGAACTACATAGCTAACATATGATATGAGGAGTCACCTATCACATTTGGCTTGACTATCTTGCAGGGGTCAGCCGTCAGTTTAGGATTTACACCCTTAGTCCTTGGGCTAGTATATCAGTACAGAGGATCCACATAGCTAGTGTTAGTACCTATGGAATAGAATTAACACCCTTTCAGCTGGGGTTATAGGTTGGACCCTAATTAGCTCAGATTTGGGCATGTCGATTAGATGATAGATCCCACAGTCTCAGTCTAATAAACAAACCAGTAACTAAGTCTCAGTGTTGTTTTACTAAAGCATACAGGTATCAATATTTTAGTATTTTAATTTAAAGAATTTTTTTCAATTTATGTTATATGCTTGGTTGTACATCCTCTGTATTTATAGATTTCTTATACCTTCAGTATTTACAAGTTTCCATGGATACACAGTATTTATAGATTTCACATATTTCCAATATCTACAGATTTCATGCTCTATATTCAGTACTCCATACTTTACATATATATTCAGTATTTTATTATTCCTGATCAGGAAACCATGCATATCATCCTACCTCATTTAGCATACCAGTACATTTAAAGTACTAATCGCATACCTTTTCTTCCACTATGATGTATCATATCATAGGTTCTGATGCCCAATTCCCAAACCACACTTAGTCACTTTAGATATCTCAGCAGTATTAGTGGTGAATACTTATCACTCGAGGATAGATTGGTTTATTTCATGTTTTTAGTCTAGCGGTTATTTCGAGTTGGGGCCTGTCCCATCAACTCCTAGTCATTTAGTTTAGAGGCTTTCAGATATTAGAGTTTGTTTTTCAGTATTCAGACTTCAGCTGCCACTAAAGTTAGTTATTCAGTTTATTTAGATTCTAGTGTTTTTATTAGACTTAGATAACTATACTCTTCGAATTCATAATTAAGATTTTAAAACCTTATGGCATATGAATTATTGTTCCGTATTTATGATTATATTATTGAGTGCTCATAGAAGGTACCAGGTCATGGGTTAGCTTGTGGTCCCACGGGACTATAAGCACTGTGTGACACCCAGGGTGTACTCTTAGGGCGTTACAATAGGAATTGCCAACGACTTGGTTAGGGGGACGAAAAGCACAGGTATGCGGTCATAGATTCCTACCGTTACATGCTTGAGTCCACAAATATTATAAGTAAGATGATGTTTCATGTTGATGACAATGGAAGGTTCAAGTACTTTATTGTACCTTATCATGATTGAATTCTTGGATTTCAATAGTTGAGAAAAGTCATAGCCATCAATTGGACTTTCTTGAAGAGCAAGTATAGAGGATTTTTGCTAGAGGTGGTGGCACAGGATGTGGAGATTCACAACTTTACTATTACTTTTTGTGTAGAGAACAAGGAATGTTATGCCTCGTATGGATATTTTATTAAAAAAATGCTTATTTGTGTCAATGATACCAAAGAGTTGTGTATTATTTTGGATAGGCATCCAAGTATCCCAAAGATCGGTTTAATTTTCTACGATTCAACTCACTTTGGTTATTGCATGGAGCATCTTGGAGATAATATTTGAAACAACTTTCTCAACAAAAGGGTCATGACACTTTTTTATAGAGCAGCTAAAGAATATGTTATAGCTGAGTTTTTTGACAATTTCAATCACATAAGAGATATCTCACCCAAGACAGCATAACATCTCGAACGTGTAAGTTTCAAGAGATGGAGATGTGCATTTTCTCTAGCGAATAGGTACATTGTTGTAAATTTAATGTCTTGTTTGAGTTATAAGTTTGTAATATTGTATGATGTCGTACTAAGTAATTTTTTTTATAGGTATAATATTATGACATCAAACATAGTTGAATTAGTGAATTTATTATTTTGTGTTCAAAGAGAATTTCCCATCATGGCATTATTTGATAAAATATATAAGAAGTATACCAAATTATTTCATGAAAGGTGTATGCAGTTCGCGGATAGAAGAAATAGATTTGTTCTAGAAGAAAAAAAACAAATATCAACGAACACCAGTTTAGGGAATAGGTTATTTGCTCATCAAATAGCATATTACAAGTTAAATATCAATGGTCATGGTAATGTTGTCATGGTTAATTCTTCAAATACGATCTTGTACATGAGATTTTTGACTTAAAATACCTTGTCCACATGTTATGGGAGCTCTTTGAGTCCAATATGGTGCATAATACGGAAACAAAATTTTTGTTCGCTCATCTCCATATTATTTGGTGGAAAGATATATAATGGCATATAGTGAGAATATTAATATGGTGCCTCCTGAAGAATCTTGGGTTGTTCCTATAGAGCTTATGGAGAGATTAATACTACCTCCATATATTGATCCAAGCTCTATCAAATTGAAAAAAAGATAATATAAGAGGAGATGTGGAGTCGGAGATCATTTCCATCAAGAAAAAACAAGTGCTCCGTATGTAAGAATGATGGCCACAAAAGAACTAAATGCCTGAATCATAATCCACCATGATCATTGTAATAGTATAACTTGTGTTGTTATTTGTTATGGACTTTGATATTTTTAACTCATTGTTGTGAATGTAAATGTTATTATTTTTAACTGGAGTGTGTTCCTCAAATAAATAGACCATCTGTTGCTGCAGATCTTTTGAAAGAACACACACTACAACATTTTTGTCTTTTGGCCACACTAAATCTAGACCACGCTTGTAAAGTGTGGCCTATACTATTTAAGATCATGCTTTTAAAGCGTAGCCTAAACTTTTAGCTTTTGGGCAAATTAATTTTTACAACACTTAGAAAGTGTGATCTTTAATAGTATAAGCCATACTTTGTAAGCGTTTTCTAATATTAATAGAATTAGCAAATCTTATTTACATATATGACTATACTTTTAAGTGTGGCATTATTATAATTCTAATGACAACATTTTAAAAATGTAGCCTAAATTTTCATTACAAATTTTTTACTCTCCCTCCAATTAATTATTAGCCAAAAATAAATGAGTAAAGAAAATATTTAATAAAATATATTGATCTCTTTTTTTAATTATTTCACCTCAAATCCATCGAATCCATGGAAGATTTATTTCCAAAATCGTCAAATTTCATCTAACTTTAGCTTAACTTTAGCTCAACTCTATTAGCATATCAACCAATAATCTAGTGAAGGTAGGAGTTTTAGTGGGTTAATTATAAGTGCTTTTTAATGGAAGATAGATTTGATTTATAGTAATTCTTGTTTTGATGGAGCTATGTTGCTCTGATCTTCAAAAATGTGTAATTTTTTGAATATCTGACAGACTCCGGGGGCATTTTTGAGGATCCAACCAATGACGCAAAAGTTTGGACTACATGATTGTTAATTGGATTGGTTAATTTAGTGTAAATATGAATTAATTCTATTGTATCTATTTTGTGATAATGTGTAATTTTTTTGTTGTCTTTTTGTCATCTATTGTAGATGGATTTGCAAGGATAAAAGCTAGTGCAGCAATTGATGCAGATACTTCTTATGAGCTTTGTTGTGGTAGTGTTCCTCATAGGCTATGTGTTAGGCTCGTTCCAAACTATGTTGTAAATATACGCTAGTGGTGTTGTCTTTATGGCCTTTGTAACCATACCCAACTAGCCTATGTTAAATCCCAATCCTCTCAATTGGTTGGACCCAAGTTTGGTTGAAAAGAATCCTAAACCAGTGTCTTCTCACTACAGTTCCAAGAATAACACTAAGAAGTAGTTCATTTGCTAACGTTATACTTGGTCCTTCTACAGAAAATTATTATAATTTATCAATTAAATATAGCTGGTGTTTTTTCGATATGACCTGAATGTTTTCTGAATATGTTACCACCACGACTGTCCCTTCTTCACTGTAATACTTTGTAATATTTAATATTCAGTATTGATCCCTGATTGTTAACCTGTAATGGTGTTCTGCATCACATTTTATGGGGACATCTATTTTAAAGAATTGTAGTACCGTAGACATAGTTTACTTTCTTACGCTATTGAAATCTATGTAAACCCATTTGAACATATAAGGAGTTTAACTAAAAAGTGACCTTGCAAATAGTATAAGGAGTTTAAACCTTTCAACTACAGCAGGCTATCAACCTTACATAGTTTAGCGTGAAGCTTTCCTGGAACATAGAGATTCTGTCTAGGCCAGAACCTTGGATCACAGATCATGATAGAGCTGCATAGTAACATTTTGAATTACCTTCCTCAATAAACATTTGTGTGTGATGAATAGTTCATTTATCGGTTTATTTGTCTTAAATTTATTTCTAATATTGGAACCAGAACATTAACACAAACTGTGCAGTAACTATGCATTATTATTTTAGAATTATTTTTCTAAAAGAGATGGTGCTTAAACTAATGACTGATCCCAACTAGCTTGTCGGTTTGAACTAATGGATAGTTAATTTAACCGGTGGATTTAGTATAAATTTAACTTACTTCTATTCTACCTATTTTGTGATAATATACATTTTTTTCATTTGTTATTTTGTCATCTATTTTAGATGGATTGGTAAGGAAAAAACCTAGTAGAGCAATTGATACAGATACTTCTTATGAGCTTTGTTGTGGTAGCATTCCTCATAGTCTATGTGTTTGGATCAATCCAAACTATGTTGTTAAGGTATGATGGTGGTGTTTTCTTTACGGTTCTTTTCACTATAGCTAACTAGCCTATCCTTAATCACAATCCTCTCACGACCCAAGTTTGACTTACAAGCATCCTAAACCAGTGTCTGCTAACTCCGATTCCAAGAAGAAGAGCACTCAAAAGTAGGTCATTTGACTAACATTTCACTTGGTCCTTCTATAGAAGGTTATTATGATGTGTACCTCAAATTGGTGGTTTTCTTGTATGAGTTGAACGTTTTTTGTTCTTTGTGAATTTAGTCAATGCTATAAGAAAGATTTAGTTCTGATATTTTATGCCATATCTCTTTTATTCCCGAGCATTGTACGTCAACTTCCTTTTTACTCACATGTCATTTGAAATTAACCAGTTTCTATCCAAATGCCACGTGTTTGAAAGAAAGGCTAAGTTTCTTGGACTCGTCACATGTCATGGGTGCTTGTCGGGTCCTTCAAAAATAGTGTATTTTTGAAGGATCCAACATGGGTGCAGCAATATTTTTTGAGAGTCCTTGAAACTTAGAAGAATAGTGCTCAAGTATTACTTTTCATGTTCTGGTTGACAGCCTCTATGACAGAGATAAAAGAAATTAAGAACCAGAAGCACAAAAAGATGACACAATTTTTGCTATCGCTGCTGATTGTAGGCATCCAGTAAGTCCTCATCTGGTTCTGAAGCTATTGACCATTATGTCTTTTTGAAGAATCATAATTGGACATAATGGTGGTGCTTTTTAGTTTTCACTATGTTCCTTAATTTATCAAACTAATTTTTCTTATGCATTTGTTATTTCTTCTGCATTGGATGACTTTTGCTTGAAACGAGGGTCTATGGAAAAAAACTCTCTACTTTGGTAGGTGTAAGGTCTTTGTACACTCTACCCTTCCTAGATGCCACTTTGTGAGGGAGTTTTGACATATTCATAAGTCTAATCTGTTTAGTAACAAATTTTAGACTATAGATTTGAATAACATAATTTGTACTGATTATAATTCGCAAGATGGTGAGGCAGTAGACTAATTTTACAGTGCTACAGTTTTAACTCTAAAGACAGATAAAAATTTAGATTGTTGAGCAGCAGAGACACATTCTAAGAATGCTGGAGAAGTGTTTTGCAATAAGTTAGATCTTGAGAAGAAGCTTAATGAATCTTGACAAGTTGAAGAAGAATTGTAAATTTGGTTGCAGCAAGAAGTTCTCTACATAGAGAAAGAAATTGAAGATTCTTTCCAAAGGTTGTTTGAGGGAAAGAATGCTGATGAAGTCTTCTCAAGAATTTCAAAAGAACTACTGGGGGTCGACTCGAGATGGCATATTTCATCTGAATGGTACTGTTCGGAGAGAGAGACACTTATAATTTGAACATCAAGAACTGGAGGAACATTTAAAAGATAAAACAACTTACTAGGGAAATTTGAAAGCACTTCTAATGACCTTGTAGATAAGGTTACATCTCTTGAAAAACTGTCGGGGGACTGTGAGTTCCATCTGTACAATTATATTGCATCTACGAAGAAAAGTATGAGGGACTCTGAGCATCGACTTCAGCATGTAGTTCCATCTGCCAAAGCTAGTCAAGAGAAGTAGATCATGTTCAATTCTACAACCAAAGACATGAAAGACTTGATTGAAGATCTAATATCAAAAGTTTCAAAAGAAGAAAGTTTGATGGAGAGTGCTAAAGATAAGTGAATTATCTTGTCAGAATCTAATGCAGATCTCAGTGAAGAATTAACTTTTGTAAGGAGTAGGTTGGCATGTTTGGAGGCATCGTTATGCAAAGCTGAAGAAATGAAGGTTACTTCCTGAGATATTAACTTTTGAAGTAAATTGATAACAGATCTAGTTATGAAATTGGCATTCGAAAGAGAGAGACTTAAAAAGCAAGTTTGTCACTTCCTACTGACTCTCATTCTTGTTATGACTGGACTTATCTTGATAACATTTATGTCTTTCCTTTTCCTCCATTATGTGTAGTTATTCTAAGATTTTTTTATCTAATTGACATGATTAATGGGCTTAAACACTGCTTGGGGACTGTACCTAATTGATTACTAGTTAAAAAACCTAGTTATGTCTAACAATGATATGCTATTTGGATAACATCAATATTTTTTGTCAAAATACAATCTTATTCAGACTTTGGTTGAAGCTGAACAACTTCATATATTTAATGACTACTAAAATGTAATTGTTGTGTGTGCGGAAGTTTGTCTTATAATTGATGTGTTGTCTTTTTCCTTTTTACTTGTTTTGGTAACAATATCTGTTCATTTGGTCGAATTTGACATATTCTCACTCTTGATTTCGTTAACTTTTCAGATTTTGTGACCATATAGCTCACACTATAATCATTAGAACTATTTACTTTTAAAATATATAGATATACCCACGCACACACTCCATGCAAACAAATATTATTAGTTCACAAAGATGTGTTTTAAAATTTATGTATTCTCAAGTTTCCAATGGTCTATACAGGTTCACAAATTCAAGTTCCATCCTTGCTATAATATTAACACTCCTACCATTTCCAGTGGGTCCTTTCACTGAGGTAAAAACAATCAAGGTCAAGGGAAAGCCATGAAAATAGGCTAAAGTAGAGAAAGAATGTGCCAAGGTATGATTTGTTTCTAAAAATTTCAATCACAAAATGGTTATGCTAATTGAGCATAATCTGTTACTAGAAAAATGGTCATCTCACTATTGGAAGGTTTTATTTACTTGAGCTGGGGGTATATGGAAAATAATCTCTCTACCTCCACGCTGTAGGAGTAAGGCCTGCATAGACTTCTTGCTCCTTAGTGATGAATGTATACCTTGAAGGCTAAAATAGTAAAGGCACACCTAGCTGGGTCAGTCATCAACTTTTAAAAACTTATTAGTGCTTAGTAGCTTAGATGAGTTGGAAGAAACTCCGCTGGGTACCTTGTCATTTCTTTTGATGAACTGCAATTACTTTTTTTATTTTCTTTATTAAATTTAAATTGGACAAGAAAATGTTCTATATGTAAATGACATGGATAGCTTGATAGATTTTATAGCTCCGTTTATCTTAGTTTGGATGTAAGTAGTAGCTGGTCAATTGAAAGCTACTTTGGTTTTTTTGTATCTTTATGTAACCACTTGGATGCTTAGTAAAGAACAATAGATAGGTATTGAAAGTTGTACCTGGTCATCTTACAAGGATATATATTTATTTTAGGTGTTTAAATCCTAATTTATACATAAAAATCAGCGGACATCATTTAATAAACAACCTTATAACCTTAACGGCCATCGGTTAACCTTAAAACCGTATATTAGGAAACAACCTTATAATTATGTAGTTGGCTACTGACAATGACATCTTTTTATGGTTATTACTTAGGTGATGGTGTTGTTACCAAAGGACAGGTTATGGAATTTGTAGTATTCGTGTGGATGGTACTGATGCTCTTGTTGTTTTCATCGCTGTCCAGGAGGCACGAAAAATGATTGTTAATGAACATAAAACTGTTCTAGTTGAGGTAAACTGCACTCTTTTTGAGATTGAGGCTTATGCTAGTTGTGGAAGTGTCGTTAACTTCTTTTTTTATGTTCAAAAGGCTCTCAGGAAGCAGGTAAATTCTTCTCATAGAAGAACTTTTTAAGTTCATTGCTTCATGTATAGCTTTCTAGTGCAAAATTCTAAGTATTCTAGACATATATCATTGTATATGCTACTAGAAAACGTAGACAACTTGTTGTGCTAGGAACTGAGACAGTTTTAAATTAACTCTTGAAAATACCTCCTCTCATTTTTAAAAGTAAGCACCGGCTCTCAACTTAAACTCTTAAATAAACTCTTGAAATTAAATGTATGTAGCCTGCAATTGGGTCCAATTAAGTTCTAATCATGCGGCGTTTGTACCACAATCCGACAGTTGATTTTTTCTACATAATAGTATTTTTCTTTCTTGCAATCAAGACTCCAGGCAAAGCAAAATGCTGGTGCGGGTAAGAGACATCAATATAAAGGTTAGTGGACTTGAGTTACTCCATTTCTATACTAGGCATTAAATGTTAACATATTTTTATATTAGAGTTCCCACATGTTAGACATTGGCGAGATGAGACTTCTAAATACAGTAATTCTATTTATGGTAGTATGTTAAAGTTACATTCATAACAAAAATGAAACAATAGATTGGGAATATGGATCAGTTTATCTTAGGTCTATCAAAAACAACCTCGCTACCTTTGAGGGTTGGGGTAAGGTCTGCGTTCACTCTGACCTCCCCAAACCCTAGTTTATGGGAGTACACTTGGTATATTTTTTAGGTCACATTTTCTATTCAAATATAGAAATTTTTCTTTTCTGGTTCATTTTCCCATTCTTTCCTTAATTATAGTTATTTTCTTATGAAATGCAGGTAAAAGTGGTTTTTAAAGGAAACATTAGGTGGATCTGTTTATGTTATATACAAAAACATAGTATGTTATTCAACTAGAGAATATCATAGTTCAACTCACAAATCATCGAGGTTATGAATAATAATGTACATTGTGATCGAGGACGTTGGAAAGCCTAGATTAAGCATGGAGTCAGTCTATTTCTCGAAGGGAACATGATGAAAATTTGTGTGTACAGTAATTTTTGAGTTATTTTATTTCTAACATAGTGTTATGAGACAATCTAAATAGAATAATGATGTATAATATTACTAGTGGATGTATGAGAATATAATTGTATTTTTCAATCAAAATTTGTAGTAAATATTAATCGTATAAAATAGACAAGAATGCTATGTTTTTAATGTGTGGTGATTAGGAGCAGGGATATATATTTTGCGACTTATTTAGATGTGTATATGCAAATTAGCAATGGCAACACACTGTAAATGTTTCTTTAGAGAAGGTATTAATGGCTAAACTTCAAAAGTGTGGCCTTAAGAAAGTAAAGACCACACTTTTTAAGTGTTGTTATAGAGATGCTACAAAAGGCTACACTTCTAAAATGTGCCCAATAGTAAAACAAAGGCAACATTTTTCAAGTGTTGTTGTAGAGGTTCTACAAAAGGATACGCTTGTGAAGTGTGCCCAATACCAAAACAAAGGCAACACATCTAAGTGTAGCTTTATCAAATAAAAGTGTTGCCAATGAAAAGCTACAAAGTGGCCTTTATACCTTAATGGCCACGCTTTTTAAGTGTAACTGATATGGCAACACTTGAAAAACGTGGCCTTTGATCAAAGGTTACGCCTCTTTAGGCTACCCCCCAAAAAGTGTTGCCTAAAGTCCAAAAGTGTAGCCTTTGATCAAAGGGCACACTTTCGGCTATTTTAGGCGACGCTTTACAAGAGTAGCCGTAGGGCAAAAATATTGTACTGAGAATACAGATCATCAATTTGGACTGTGTTCATCCAACAAATCACCATTCTGTTGCGACATATGGGCCATCTATTAGAACAACACAATATAGTTCTTGACACTGGTTTATGTTCTTCAATAGTTGACCAATCTATTTCAATATATGGTCCATCTATTACAAGAACTCAAAACTCTTACGATGGCTACCGGATTTAAAATTGTGCCAAACACTCAATCCTTACCTCCAAACCTCAACATGTTAATAATAAAAAATAAACAAAATAAAAATTAAACAAGAAATAAAGTAAAAGTCGACTAAACATTGATTTTTTAACTAAACAAAACAAAATACATTAGGCTTAGGTAGAATCCTATATAAATAAAACAAAATACATAAGGTAAAAGAAAAAACATAGCCTAATTATTATTATTATTATTATTATTGTTGTTGTTGTTGTCAACTGGCTAATCATCAACGGGCAGTAGCTGGGCCTTCCTCAGCCTTCGAATCTCATTCACCATCCTTGCTTTAATGGCACCCAACTCCCTCTATAGTTTAATAATATGCCTTTGAAGTTCCTTCATAGTTTCGCACAGAATTGCCACATCCAAACCAAATCAGCCATATCTAGAACACGTATGCATTAACAAAAAAAATATAAAACACTAAAGAAAAGAAATAAGTATGAATGTAATACAATGTGTACTACTAACTGGTAGATTTTAACAAAATTACCTTGACGAAAAAGAAAATTTCTCTTTAAAGAGAAATGGTTGAAGATGTAATATAAAAGACAAGATGCAAGAAGTAAATAAAGTGGATTAGAATGAACGAATAAGGAATGAACCTATTCATAGAGGATTGAGCTTGAATGTGTTAAGCAAAAAGTCATGACTATTCATCTCATTTTATTTATTACATGTCTTAATTAAATCAAACTAGTAACTTTTT
Organism: Capsicum annuum; assembly: GCF_002878395.1. Lineage (NCBI taxonomy): Eukaryota > Viridiplantae > Streptophyta > Magnoliopsida > Solanales > Solanaceae > Capsicum > Capsicum annuum. The sequence goes on from NC_061114.1 coordinate 52,481,149, forward strand.
GATTAATGTAAGATGTCATGACTTAATTAAATCAAACTGGTGACTCTTTAATTATTTTAAAAAATCATGACTTTTCAGCTTTTTAATATTATTAGTTCCTAAATTTAAATAAGCATTTTTCTTAATTAAATAATCGAAGACTTTGCTCCTTATCAATAATCATTTCTTTTAATATTAACTATTTGCATTGAGTTGTTGCAACAAATGGACCATCTGTTGTAATAGATAACCCATCTATCATAATAAATTTACCATCAGTTGTAACGAATAGTCCATGTGTGCAACAGTTGAGCCATCTATTACAACATATGGGTAATCTGTTGAGAGCTATTTTCCTATCTTCTAATATCTAATTCATCAGTTGCAATAGATGAAAAATTTAATTACTAGCTATTTTGAATGTGTTAGACAAAAAGTCATGACTGTTCACCTTTTTTTTTTAATAATTATATCCCTTAATTAATTCAAACTAGTGACTGTTTGATTATTTAAATTAAAAAAATCGATTTAAAAACAAAAAAGGTTAAAAGTCACAATTTTTGCCTATTTAATATTCACATCAGTTATTAAAACTAAATAAATTTTTTTTATGATTTTTAATTGTGTTTATCATTTATTACTTTATTATTTATTTAAGTCATGACTTTTCACCCTTTCAATAACCTTTTTTTTATTAATAACCATTAACAGATGGACCATCTATTGAATTAAATTAGTCATTTGTTGGAAGAACACAAATTAGCGGCAAGAATTATATTATGTTCTTCTAGCAGATCTGTTGGAACAGACGTGCCATTTGTTGGAAGAAGTGGATTTTGAGTTTTTCCAGCAGATTACCCATCTGTTGCAACATATTGGTCATTATTTAGTTAAATGTAATCCAAATTGATTAACTGTATTATGTTCTTCCAACAAATGTCCATCTGTTACAATAACTGGGTAATCTATTAAAAATATTTTTTGTAGTTTGTCTTATTTAGTTCCTATTTTACCTTTTTTATCTATGACCAAATTAATTAAAATTATTTTATATAATGAATATTAACAATTACATCCCTAACAATGAGTTAAAATTATCAAAGTCCCTAACAAACAACAACACAAGTTTACTATTACAATGATCATGGTGCATTACATATATAGCACTTGTTTATTCATGACAGACATGTAGTCCTTTGACATTTAAACTACTTCATGATGGGAACTAAATATTAAACACTATTTGACATTGATGGGGTAGAAAGAATAAGGTGTGTACAGATGAATAGATCAACTTTCATGTGTGAAAGTTATGTATGACTGATCAAGTTATTGTGACAACACACATAAAGTACAATGATTTTTTGAATATAGTTTTTTACTGATTAGGCATTGATCTTTAAGAAAAATCATGTATTTTATTGTTAAGTTTGATAGATGCGAACTAATAAGGCCAAAGGTTTCAAAGAAGGTAGTGTTGATTCCCTGTTACAATTTAATGACAGTTTTGCTCATGTTTATGTGTCAAATTTTTTGAGAGAATTGATATTTCATCATAGTGTAGAGATTCAATAGTGATTAGACAGATTTTAATGGTGCAATGGACTTTGACAATGCCCTTGAAGCCTCTCCGTGCATCAAACATGAATGAAAAACCAATAGAAATTCCCCTGGTCCAAATTTATATGGTGGGTTGCTCATGGAAATGATTATATAGAAGAATGTGTTGTAAGAATATACCTACATGAGAAAGGGGAGTTGTTGAAAACTATATCATCTTAGACCTTAATAAAGAGTAAACACAGGGTAGCAAGCAAGGAACCTCTGAAAAAATCGGCCTATGAATTTGACTTGAAAGATAAAAAAATTGAATGACCAGCAAATATAAAAGTGTATCCAATAATGAAAATCTGTCCGTCGTTGTTAAAAAGAAAAATGGTAAAGTGAACTGGAGTTGGACACTATGCTAGATAACTATGACTAGTTAGCGTGGCTGGAATGATCACCTTCAAAAAAAGGAATGAAACTCTAAGGAAGCAACTTTGTGAGAACTGAGGATTGGAAAGATGTACAGTCAGGACTAAAACTTAAACGAAGAACTATTGAAGTAAAAATAAGGAAAGGCAAAGCATTAATTTCTGAAGTCTAGCTTGAATCCCATGTCTTCTATTTGTGGTTTATAACCACATCAATGGAAGTGGATAAAAAAGGTCTAAAGTTGGGCAGAAATCCCTTGCCTTTTTGTCCCCACTGCTGTTGACCTGATCAAAACCATAACCCAAAGGCCTAGGATGCAATTTTAACTTCAGAAATTGCCACCTTGGTTTGATAACTTATTTTTACTTAAGGAGTTATTAGTTTAAGTTTTGTTCCTGACTGCCCATCTTTCCAACCCTTAGTGCTTACAAAATTGATTTCTTATATTTTTTTCCTTTCTTTGGAAGTGATTATTCAAATCATGCTGACTATTTGTAGTTACCTAGCAAAGTGTATAGCTCCAGTTCAATTCACCATTTTTCTTTACAACAATGAGTGATGGATTTTCATTTTTGGACACACTTTCATTTTTCCAGCTCATTCAGTTTTTTCATTTTTATGTCAATTTCATAGACTAGATTCGCTACACGTTCCTAGCTACCCTATTTTTCTTTTTAATAAGGTCTAAGTTGATATATAGTCTTCAACACCTCCTCTTTCCATTGCAGATATTCTCCCAAATGCCTCCTGTTGTATAATAATCACCCCGAGTAACCCAGCCAAATAAATTTGGACCAGGGCAGTAACTATATCGATTTACATTCTTGTTTTTAGCACTTCAAGGATTTGGAGGCCTTTCAAATGTCCAATGAACGCTTAAAATTAGTCCAATTACTATTGAATCTTTACACTGCTACCAAACACTTATTCCCTTCTCAAAACTTAATGTAAAAACATTAGCAAAGCCATCAATAAATTATAACAGGGTATTGACACCACCGAATTGGTCCCTCAGCCTTATCAGTTCAAACTTATCAATATTAATTGTAAAATGCAATATCTGATTTTAATGATTAATGCCTAATCGGTAAAAAACAACATTCACAAAAGTAGTGTACTCTATTTGTGTTTTCATGATAATATTATCAGTAATACATACCTCCCACATATAAAGTGGTTCCACTTGCAAGCAGCTTATTCCTCCGATCCTGTATTTACTCTAGCCTTAAACATTGGTGGGGAAAATTTTGATCCACTTATCTTTTATCTACATACAAAAAAAATTACATTTGATCTCTATATAATATAAAAAAAAGGTAACTCAAAATTCAATAAATACAACACATTATAATAAGAATTCCAACAGATTACCCATCTATTATAATGGGTGACCCATTCATTGCAACAGCTGACCGGCATGTTTTAACATATGGGTTATTTGTTGGAAGAAATCAAACCAGCCTTGCTACTGATTCGATTTCTTCCAATAGGTGCTCTGTCTGTTGTAACAAATGGGTCATTTGTTGGAAGACCAATTTGGATTTATTCCAATGGTTGATTCATTAGTTGCACCAGATGGAGAATCTGTTGAAAGACCTGTTTTAATATCTTCCATCATATGTTCCGCGTGTTGCAACACCAATACCACCAACACAGACAACAACATCAACAACAAATAAACAAGTAAAAACAAACAAAAAATAGCGATACTACCAATAATTCTTTTTAAGTTCTCCCAATAGATGACTTTTTTGCATAATTTAATAAAAATAATGGTTCATTTATTCAAGAGTTAAAAGACATATTTTCTTCAATTTTCTCAATAAATAGGATATGGATAATGTGTAAATAAATTTAAAAATGGATGTAAATAACTAATTTAAATAACAATGTAAGAATGTGATATTCACAATTTTAATTTTCATCATAGAAAACTTAAAAAATTAGATGAAACAGACAAAGAAGAAGACGAGAAATCAAGAATAATAGCAGACAGCACAGATCTAATAGTGAATCATACCTTACATGTCACAATTAAAGGGATCAAAATGCAATTTCAGGCGAGAAAAGATATAGATTAGTTGAAATTTGAAAGGATTCTCTAGCCAAAAAATGAGAGAAAAGAGAAAAAAAGAGGAGACAATTGAGATTACCTTAAAATGGAGAGAAAGAGAGAGCAGACAAAAGAATTATTTTATAATTAAAAGAGAGAGAATTATAGAAATGAGTTTAAATATTTATTAATAACTTGTGGTGGTAAAACAGTTTGAGGAGAATGAGGATATGGCAAATTGTTTTGAAATAAAATATTTTACCGCCTTAATGTTTTTTTCTTTTATATTTAAGATAGAAAATTGTTTTGAAATAAAAAAAGTTTTTAGAATAGACAAGTCATCTGTCTCAACATATGGCAACCTCTATTTGATAATTTTCAACAGATAAGTCATTTGTGGCAACAAATGTTATAATCTGTTTGATAATTACCAACAGATAAGTCATCTGTTGTAACAGATGTTATTATATGTTTGATAATTTCAAATAGACAAGTCATGTATTATAACAGGTTGAATATCTATTTTAATAAATATCTATAATTATTTGATCATTTAAAAAGATGTGTCATCTTTTGCAATAGGCTATTGTTCTATTTATTCAAATTAAGTCATTATTTGAAATATCTAAATTAATTTAGCTAGAATTAAGGATGTGTTCATAGGTTCAACTGTAATTTCAATTGAGGCCGTTGCAATTGCATAATATTGGTATTGTGTTCTTCCAGACCGGAGTCATTAATTGATCAATTTGAATTAAAATAATTCATATCAATTTATTATTTGAAATATCTAAAATAATTTATCTATAATTAAGGATGAGTTCAACTACAACTTCAATTGATGTCATTGTAATTGCATGATGTTGGTATTGTGTCTGTCCGGACTGAAATCATTAATTGATCAATTTGAGTTAAATTTATTCATATCAAGCCATTTTTTGAAATATTTAAATTGATTTAGCCAACATTAAAGATGAGTTTATAGGTTCAACTATAATTTTAGTTGATGTCGTTGCAATTGCATAATATTAGTATTGTATTTGTCAAGACAAAAATTCATTATTTGAAATATATAAATTGATTTATCTATAATTAAGGATATTTCAGTTGCAATTTCAATTGATGTTATTTTAATTGCATGATGTTGGTATTGTGTTCGTCTTCACTGTAGTCATTAATTTATCAATTTGAGTTTAATTGATTAATATCAATCCATTGTTTGAGATATCTAAACCTATTTAGCTAGAATTAAGGATGAGTTTATATGTGCTAATACAATTTCAATTGATATTATTGCAATTGCTTAATGTTGGTATTATGTTCATCCATACCGGAGTCATCAATTGATCAATTTGAGTTGAAATGATTCAAATCAAGCCATTATTTGAAATGTCAGAATTGATTTAGCTAGAATTAAGGATAAGTTCATAGGTTCAACTATAATTTCAATAGATGTTGCAATTGTATGATGTTGGTATTGTGTTCGTCCTGACCAAAATCATCAATTGATCAATTTAGATTGAAATGATTTATATCAAGTCATTTTTTTTGAAATATCTAAATTTATTTAACTAGAATTAAGGATGACTTCATGAATTCAACTAAAATTTCAATTTATGCTGTTGCAATTGTATAATGTTAGTATTGTGTTCGTCCATACCTGAGTTATCAATTGATCAATTTGCATTTAAATGATTCATATCAAATCATTATTTTAAATATCTAAATTGATTTAGCTAGAATTAAGGATGAGTTCATAGGTTCATCTACAATTTTAGTTGATATCATTACAATTGCATGATGTTTGTATTGTGTTCGTCCTAACAGAAGTCATTAATTGATCAATTTGAAGTTAAATGATTCATATTAAATTATTATTAAGTTAATATCAAATTCATTAAAGTTCCAATTAAACAAAATAACTGAAAACTAATTTTTATGAAATTAATTTAATTTATTATGAAACAGTTAAAATTTGTCTCTTTTCAAAAATTAATTAAGATCAGTTTGAACCAAATTAATATTTTCAAAACTTTTCATTCTTTAAGAAAATACAAATCAACCCATAGAAATCATCCATTTGAGGGAAAAATGTTTTATCATTTCTAAAATCGATTTCTCCATTTTTTATTTCTCTCTCAATAATACAAACAACAACTACTCAATATATTGCTCAACCTTTCACAATAGATCGATTTTCTTCTCATTTTCGACCATATAATTGTTATTTTTGACTTTCTTCTTGTTTGTATGTATCTTTTTCTGTCTCTTAGTAGGTAATAGAGTTTAAGAAGAGTTCTACATTTTTTGTTTATTTTTAAATTAGAACATTTTAGTTAATGATAAAAAGAAGAATTTTTTTGTATTAAGTTCGAGAATGGGTTAATAATTTGAGCTTTGATGCTTAAAATGTTGGAGTTACTCAAGAAAACTCTAGTTTTTATTGCAACGTTCCGTTGACTATCGTGTTATTGTTGGATGGTATTTGTGGCATTGTTAGTGGTGTCCATATTGTTGGTGTTGGTATTGTTGGTATTGGTATTAGTGGTGTTGGTATTAATGTTATTATTGTTGTTGTTATTGGTGGTGGTGGTGGTATTAGTGGTGGTGTAGCTGTGCTGGAGGTTTTGGTGGTGTTAGTGGTGTTGGTAGTGGTGGTGGTGTGTGTGATGGTAGTGTTTTTATTGTTGTTGTTGTTGTTGGTATTGGTGTTGTTAGTGGTAGTATCAGTCGTATTGTTGGTGGTGTTGGTGGTATTGGTATTAGTAGTTCTGGTTGTGTTGATATTTGTGGTGTTGGTGTTGGTGGTGTTGGTATTTGTGGTATAGGTGGTGTTGGTTTTGGTATTGGTGTTGTTGGTGGTTGTGTTAGTGTTGGTGGTGGTGGTGGTGGTATTGGTGGTGGTGTTATTGGTGGTAGTGGTGGCAGTGGCGGTGGTGGTGGTGTTTTTATTAATGGTGTTGGCGTGTTTATTGCCCAACAAATTACATATCTGATGGAAATGTGGATGACCTAATTCAATGTCATCCAATAGATGATCCATCTGTTGACAAAGATGGGTAATTTATTTGAAGTAATTTAAACAAAATTCTACTTGATTTGATAACTTCTAGGTGATGACCCTTCGATTGCAACAGGAGGATCATCTGTTGGGAGATATTAAAATGGGTCTTCAAAGAAATTCTATCAGCTATTGGAAGAAAACAAACCTCTAGCAAGACTGTTTTGATCTCTACCAACAAGTTGTTCATCTGTTGCAATAGGTTTTGCATCAGTTGTGACAAATGATTCATCTGTTCCAACATATGGGTTATACATTGAAATATCTTCTGTAATGTATTGTATAAAAATTTATTGAATTTTGTGTTATCTTTTTGTTAAATTATGCAAACATCAATTGTAATGTATTTTTGTTTTTCTCTTGTTTGTAGGTAAAAGATGTCTCCCAAAAAAAGATAGTGAAAGTGAATCAACTTCTGACCACCTAACGAAAAAAGCTAAAGTACCAATGGATTTGGAGGAGCTTCCTGAACAATCTCAGTTAGTGAAAAGTGAAGCTGAGGAAAGTTATGTAAATAATGTTGAAGGAGTTGGTGAAAGGTCTCTAGAAGGTTGTGAATAAAATAAACGAGAGGAGAAAGAAAAAAAAGATAAATAAGAGGAGGAGGAAGTAGAATGTGAAAAAGATGATGATGATGAAGATGATTATAATGTATCATCAATGGGACATGAATTAAGATATAAAGCCCAGCATGATCCTATCAAAGATATTAGTATTGACAGGTTTTAAGTTGAGATACCGATAGATAACTCTGCAGAACTAACTGGTGATTTGGTGGTTAAATTTCAAATAGGGAAACCTTTTGATGAATTTAGGAATACTATGAAGAAGGAAAAGCTAGAGGAATTTTTTAAGAAGAGCAGCTTTGGACACTTTCTTAAGCTACCCAGTGATAACAATGCCCATTTCTAAATGAGCATGGTGTATGCTCTTCTCAAGCGCATGAGTAAGTACGTGGGTGGTGATAAAGATTTCAAGGAAGGGAATAAAAATATGGATGAAATCTATATTAATGATTGTGGCATGCCGAATTGTTCTCGCATGAAAGAGTTTGCCATAGTGATAGGATTGAGATATGATCGTCCAAAAAAACCTCTCATCAAGGAAAAACCCCTCAAAAAATTCAAGGCAAGAAGGATAGCCAAACCACCACCATCAAATAATGGCAAGAAATTGTCTAAGCGACCACCAACGAAAACCAACAAACGCAAAGAAAAAATAGATGGGTTATTGGACATTGCTGGACATGGCTACAAAGCCATGATATTTTTAGAAGATCTCAATGATAAAACCATTCAAGAGAAGTACAAGGAGCAATTTTTCTTACTTTGGTTTGTCATTCTATTATATTAGTAAGAGACGTCTACAAAGTCATAGAAGATGATTCATTGGTGCTTGCTGATCATTTTGATAAATTCAACAATTATACCTGGGATATGATAGCTATAAGTTGAGTGTCAATTATTTATTGACAAAATTATCCCCATAGACGATCTTCTAACATAGTTTTCCTTGGGCTTTCATGCTAAATTTAATCAATATTTGTTTACTCATGCATTAATATGTGTTTAATAATTATTATGATTTTTTTTTGCTTCCTATTTATATTTCTTAGGCTTGGGAATTTTAAGTCATTCCTCCCCTCTGAAAGCATGTCAAGAATTACCCATATAAGGTTTCACATTAAAGGATCCTTAGGTAGTTGCCTGCAAAGAGCAACATAAAAATTAAGAAGGTTGATCTCTTTAACCCTCTTGATGACCAGTAAGCCTTCTTTCAAGTAAAAAATAGACTCAAAGAAAGATATTGAAATAGATGGACCATCTATTACATCAGATTGTTCATTTGTTGCAATTTAACTTAGCAGATTACCCGTCTACTGCAACTGGTGTAATAGATGCGTAATCTATTATGATATAGGAGTCATATTTTGCAAAAGATTACCCATCTATTGCTTTAATTCTCTAAACCTAACTTAAAACATCACCCATCTATTGCTACTTATTCAATATATGGGCAATCTAATGCAACAAATGGATAATCTAATGCAACAAATGGTTAATCTATTGACACATAGGAATCATGCATTGAAACAAAAAGATCAATTGTTGCATAAGTTATTTGTGTTAACATATTATCCAAATGACTTCAAATTATTATTTGATTTAAACGTATCTATCTTTTTATAGGGTTGTACATCTATGGATTATACCTACTGAGCAAGAGTTGGGTATGCGTTCTTTTATTACTCTAGCTCTTGTTGATACAATAGTAGACCCAACAGTGGATTTAATAAAGAAGGAATTGGCTCGAGCAATATCCATGAAAAGAGTAGTTAGGCAAGGTCAACCTCATGTTGAGGCTCTTCATGACAAACCTACTGCAACAGATCTGGGTGTCGCTTGTTGGGGTATTGCTGATGGAGATGTTGATGCTGATGTTGCTTCCAGTCATGAAGATAAGCATGTTGATGCTCAAGAAAAAATAAATAAGTTTGAAATCATCCCTTACAATGGTCCCTATCATCCTTTTTTGCGCTCATGTTCTCATTGCAAATGCAATCAATGCATGGACAGACAGGAACAACTTTTTCAAAAAATAGATGCTCTCAGTGATTTTGTTAAGGAATTGAAAACCAAGAGGGGTGTTGTAATACCCTAAATTTTTATAGCTTAAATTAATTCCTAGAATGTTAAAGGATAGCTCCCAAAATGAACAATAATTATTCCATGTGGAATTTTCAAGATTTTCAATGTGTGTAAAATTTAATATGCCTTTCATTGATACCAAATTCACCTAAATCCGACACTCGGTGAAAGATTTATGGCAATTTTAAGTTGACAGTGTGTCACGTAGACTCTCAGCGTGTCACGGTGAAGGCACAATTCATAATTGTCAATTTAAGTAGACCTCTGCGAAATTGATGCATCACGGAGAGGTCAAAATTTTTGTTTGTTAACATCTAGTAAGACTCCGCGATTCCACCACATTGCGGAGGAGTCCCATTTCACATTTGTCAATTTTTAGCAAGCCTACGTGATAGTGGCGCATCGCACTATTGGATAAAATGGAATTCCAAAGGGGCACCGTAATAGCTCCGCATCGCAAAGAAAGTCCAGACCCCACACGTCCTTTTCCAGTGAGCCACCACAATTGTGGCGCGTCGCGGTGTCCAGCCAAATCGAAATTTTTACTGCATTTCTAGTATCATTTAAATGCTCAAAGGGGTGTTTTGGTCAATTTCCAAGCCCTCAAATCCATCCAAACACATGATTTAACCCTATTAGACGCTTTCTATGCTTATATTCATCAAATTTTCTCTCAACCAAAATCCTAAGCTTCATCATTCACCTTCAAGAATCCCTAAGATTCCACATTCTTTTCCCAAATGAGTTCAAGATTTAAAGTTCCCAATTCAAAAACACCAAGAATTTATCATTCAAGAGCATAAATAGGATCTCAAAAGCAAGCTTGTTCATCTAGTTCATCATCCAAGGTATGTGGGTTTTTTAACAAGGATAAATCTTTCATTTTTGTGCCCAAAAATTTACTTTAAATTACAAATTGCTGAGTTTTGAAATATTTCCCATGATGTTTAAGTTAGGATTTTTACCCAATGTGCTAATTGCATGATTTTGAGATTTTAAGTGATTTGAATATTGAATTATATGTCTACTTTCAAAAAATTAATGCGTATGATCATATTTTCTAGAGTTTTAGTTGAATTATGAATATTTGTATTATCAAGCATGAACCTTATGGTGTTTGACATGAAATTGATGTATGGGTCATTAAGTCCTAGTTTGTATGTCGACATTTCAAGAATGACTATGTTTTAAGCATCCCATGATTAGTTATTTTCAGATTTTCATAAAGAAAGTCAATCTATTGATCCAAGCAAAGATAGGAATCCACATTATTTATATAGTTTATGATTTAAAGAAAAGAAAAGTATAATTGGTTTTCATTATAAATCCTTGTGTTGTTTTAAGGTGGATTTCCTAAATGTTCTGAGCAATAAGTATGGGAGTAGTATTTAGCACCGAGTTGGGTATAATTCCTAGGTCTCATGCCCTAGAACTATGTGCCACCGTAGGTTTTTGATTTTTCCATGGTGAGCTAAGATAGTGATCACTTAAGTTAAGGTTCTATTACGATCGCAAGTGTAGAAAAGCTCTCCCTAACGTGGGAAAGACGTTGGACTCCATGTCAGCTCACATAGTTTATGTCAATTAGCAGAAACTCCCTGAGTCTCAAGGTCCCTAAGTCCCAATGTTCCAAGATTTCTAAAGATCCTTAAAGTTTAAAGGCCTAATGGTAAAGATTTTTAGAATAGTTTTAAAGTATGTTTCCCTACTAGTAAAGAAAAGCTTTGAAAGATCTCCCTAAAGGTTTAAAATCCTAATAGCAGATTTTTTTAAAGATAAATTATTATCATTAATAGTAAAAGAAGAGTCGATAAAAATTTTAGAAAAACAAGTGTAAAGGCTCATAATTTTATTCAGAATATGCTTTACAGAAAGATTTTAGCTACATATTTCAGCTTTCAGATATAAGAGTGAGTCTTATATACACTTAGATAGTATGATTTAATGGGAGATTACGAGTACAGTTTTTAGAACTAAATGTCATGAATCACTAGATTTATATATCATGATTTGATTCTTATTATTTTAGATATTATTATTTCAAATATTCCAGCTTATGTGAGTCATTTGCATTCAGCATACATGAATTTTATAAATAATGATGATGAGATGATGTTTTACTTATGCATTTCACCCTATATGCTCAGTACATCCTCAAAGTACTGATCCACATATATGTCTATGTTCTATATTATCTTATAATGTAGGTATCAGTTCAGTTGTAGCATACATACCTTAGACAATTTGCAGCTTCCAGTCACCGGGTGATGAGTCCTCTTGATTCTAGTGCTCGAGTCAGTTATATAGTTTATGTAGTATTGTATTTTTCATTATTCAGTCATATTAATTTAGGATAGTTGGGGGTCATGTCCTAGCTACCTATAGGCAATACTAGTAGAGGCTACATAGATAGTCAGTAGAGTTAAGGTATTTGATTCCAGTTTTATTTGTAAAAGCAGAGTTGTAATTATTTTAATTTGGTCTTGCATTGATTAGATTCAAAGAAGACTTATCTTCCACTTATTACATTCAGATTTATGTATATTTTCAGTTGCTTACGAGTTATGCCAGTAGAAGGGTTAGCTTGGGATCACTTGTGGTCCTAAGCACCGTGTGACGTCTCGGGACCATTTTTGGGGTGTTACAGGTGTCATACCATGCAAGAAGGTGAGAGACCCATACACTTCGATAGTGGAGGTTAGGAAAAAGAAAAAATCAATTAGACACACTCTCAAATAGAAAACCAAAAAAATTTCAATTCCTCCTCCTTCAAAAGTTGATGAAGTTCAAGAACTATTAAAGAAGGCGAGCACATATGCAGAACTTGACAGCAAATCGAAGGTTGTTCTGTGAAAGTACATAAATTCCAAGCAATGTGCAAAAACCTTCACCATGAATACATTCCCCTCCATGACTTCAAGAATATCACAAATATAGATGTGTAGTACATGGACATGGTAAGATTACTTTTCGTAACTTAATATTTTAATTTACTCCATGAAGAATAACCTACTTAATTGATATGTCATCTATTGCAGCAACTCAGTATTCTGGTGCAACTAGTTGTTATCTGTTTGCAACAGACTATCCATCTATTTCATAAATTACATTAGATGGGTAATTTGCTAACAGATTCAAAGAACCTATGCAACAAATAGGCCATTCATTGCATCTTTCCACTATTTTTCTTTTTATAAATTACTAACCTATTTAAAAATTATCTTATTATATTTTGGTATATTGATGAAGTTCTCTGTCTCATGAGGGGCAAGAAATTAGACTCGGGCTCTAAATTTTTTTTTCGTCATTTTCATATTAAATAAGTAGAGGTTTTAAGCTATTTATCATCCTGGCGTAGAGCTATTTTTACTAAAGATAGGTTCTCTTATCGGCTGAGGAAATAGGTAGCCAAGGCATCCATGCAAATAGAAAAAGGTGGAGGTCAAGCTATGGGTACAAGGAGTGCTGGCGATAGAATAGTGGACCTCAACTTCTATAAAAATTTCAATAATAGGTACGATGATCTAACTTGAGTAGTAACAACTCTCGATGGACCAAGATTTTATTTGGTATTTTTTACATTCGAATGGGATTAAGCTATGAATGACTATGTTAGCAGAAAGAGGACATACCACACGGCAAAGACTGGATCAAGGCAAAGAGAATTCTTTCATTTATGAATATGGATGTAAAATATTTTTTGGCTCTTGAGATACTACACGAAGATGAAAAGATGAAGTTTTATGATTACAACCTACCTATCTATGAGAAGGAAGATTGTTTTACCAAGATGTAACCACTATTTGAATTATTCCCCAGATTGTTCAAGCAAAGTAACCTGATGAATAATTTGTCTGCTAAATAGTTGATTGAAAAATGGGCTTTTGAAGGTCGAAACAAGGACAAGTACCTTACAAGAAATTTAACCAGTGCCATGTGTAGGTCATATGCACTTTCATACATTGAATGTTTGCTAATCGGCATAGAAACATCCAACCCAAGGACCTTTCTGTGCGACAAAACTATGGAAAGGATGCAAGAGGCCTGGGCTTATAGGGTACTAACTGAATGGTTGGAGTTGTGTTTAAAAAAGAAGATATATAGATACAAACATGATGACAATTTTTATTTTAAGTATACATGTAGTGACAATTTTTTATGTTTAATTAAAATTGAATTGGTTTATTAAATTTGGGAACTTATGAATTAGTATAAAAATTAATTACTAAGTTAAAATATTGTAACAAATACATTATATAGATATAGACATCTGAATAATGCAATAGATGGACAAGCTATTGCAACAAATAGTCTATTTGCTGCAATAGATAGGCCATCTATTGGAACAAATCAAAATAGTTGGAAGACCTATTTGATAATTTCCAAAAGATGAACTACATGTTGCAAAATATATCTGAATCTGTTTGATAATTTCCAATAGATATCTCCTTTAATGCAACAGATCCATTAGCTGTTGCAATATTTGAATCTAGTATTCTATTTTAATAAATAAGTTCATATCTAAGGATAAAATAAAATGTATAGACAAAATAAAATAAATCAAAGTCTTCAGAGATTACATTAAGGAAATCAACAAATAAATAATTATTATGGGTACAAATAATATATATTTATAATTTAAGTTTAGAAGCCAAAAGTTCCTAAGGAGAGATTATTAAATTTACCTTAACAGATTCAAAATATAAAGATATACCCAATATGGATAAGTTTTTCTTTATTCAATCCTATAGAATTTGGCTTTGGTCATTGTGGATCGTTAATGTCGCCTGTGTATGCTTTCTGATCATTCACTTTTCCATATTTCCATAAAAGAGTAGAATATATTTTATGGAGTAATTCAGATAAGTCCATAATTTATTAGTTGTAATCCAACGCTCAAATACTCGATGTAAGTGGTAGCAAAAACACCGTAATCTTTGCATTTGTAAAAATTAGATAATCAATATCTTGAAATTAATGTAAGAGTTATGAAATTAATGAAATAAAACTAAATCATGAAACTTATAGGCTACCACAGTGTTGTTGAGAAATTCCTTCAACATATTCTATATCAAATGGATAACCCATTTTAATCCTGGTATGCTTTAATCGTCGACCAATCAGGATGAATCTTTTGGTCCAAAATGCCACTTATATCAAGGTAAGTAGGCAATAGTTTGCCCATCTTTTGTATCTTAGACAACGGCCCAGAACGTCTCCTTCTCAACATCGAGTCATAAACTTTGATGTGCCTATCTTTTAGAATGACAAGAGCTAACTCCTAATGGAATTCATTACCATAATTGATTGGGATGTGGACTTCATCGACCAAATGTCAAGGTCAGACAACTGGAATGCTAAAACCTTTTATTATATTAATTAAGCATGCCTTATTTTGGGAAACTTCCAGCTGTTGTTAACAATAGCTATCATAACCGTTATTGATATAAAATTTGTACAAACAATTGCTTATCGTGTATCTGTATTGTTGTTGTGTTTGTATCTTGGCCTTCTTTTAGAGGTAGTACAAATGACATCGATGTGTAGCACATATTCTCAAACATTTCAAATTACGTAACAACAAAATTAATAAATAGATATAATTTAATATAGTACTACTAGTAAGATATACGACATTTAAATCTCATCATTCCAGCAAGTTTAACGTTGTGACATCAAATAGAACAGATTCTTTGTTTTGGAATATGCAACAACAAAGTCAAACATATGAAAACCAAGACCCGATTGGCTCACTTTATAGTGTTCATCATTTTGTTTTCTTCATGATTTAAATGTATAAATGCCATGTTTTTATAAGACAAATTGTATAAATCAATATCTTTAAAAATTATTTATGTACCTACTGACATGAAGCTTTAATAGCCCAACGGTAATCCATTCTAAATAGTCGTTGATCAACTTTGTTAGTTTTTTGAAACCTCATCCGAGATGTTGAACCTTTCAAATGGGTAATTCTTCTATTCTTCTGGACTAATAGGCTTTATGTTTTCTCCATCTTTGGAAGCAGCTGATGGATTATCAACTATAGTATTAAGATACTCAATAGTAGCTTCTACTATGACATCCACCTAGAAAGCCAGAATTATCAATGCTAATTACAGAGATACAAAAAAATGAAAAAAGGTAGCTCATCTATTAGAGGAAATCAAACTTGTCTTCCTCCTATTTTGGTTTAACCTAACAGATTAGCTATCTGTTACAGCAGATGGGTTATTTGTTAGGATAGATTAAAATAGGAGAAAGACATGCATGGTAATTTCGAAAAGATGGACCATTTGTTGCAATATATGACACATCTGTTTGGAAAAATTAAAATAGTAGGAAGTCTCGATTTAATTTTTCTCAATAGGTTATCTATCTATTGCAGCAGATAGGTCATATGTTGGTACAAATAAAATTAGTAGGAAAACTTGTAAGATAATTTCCAATAGATGAGTCATATATTGGAACAACCTAAAATAATAAGGAAGTCTTGATGTTATTTGTCCCAACAGATGGGTCATCTATTGGGAAAAAAAATAGTTGGTACAATATTTGATTTCCTCCATCAGATGAGACATATGTTGCAATGTATAATGCATCAGATGCAACTGGTGAGTCATTTTTTGCAACAGATGGCCATATTTATTTGATAATTTTAGAAGATGTGTCATTTGTTGAAAAAGATATGTAGTCTATTTTCTTGTTGGAATAGATGATAAGTATTCACCTTCATCAGCTCCTGCTACTCTCCTATGGCCATTGTACATGGATCAAAAGTTCAAGACAAAGATAGAAGAGTTGTAGTTTTTTTTTTTCGATGCTTGATAATGCCATAGAAATTTCTATTCTTCTCATTATAGTCGCCTTAATCTCTAATGTAGTGTATGGATATGAAACCCTATTTGATGGAATAACATTCTTCTTAGATATCAATTCCTTTAAAGAAGCAGTGGGTGTGTTAATAGCATTAATCACTCCATCATGTTTCGCTTTACAATTTTGACATTTGCATGCAGAATATTCACTAAGAGAGGAAAATCTATAAAATCGGTATGATCATAATCGTAATGGTTTGTTGTTTCAAAAACTGCAAGAGTAGCCTCATTAGCCCTAATAGAAACAGCACTATCACTACCACAACCACTACCAATAGCTCCATTACCATTAACACAATCACCAACAACAAGCTCACACTCCAAAAGTTGTTTTTTCTTGTGATGGTTGTTGCTTTAAATAATTTCTTTTTTATTCTATCAATGACCTCAGGGTCCGATAAAGTTTGTACAGATCATAAAGTAAGAAACATAGCATTTTCAACTCTTGAATGGTCATAAAAAATCACAGATACACAATCTAAAATAAATTATTATATATATTAGATTGATGATTACATCATTTAAAAAATCAATAATTAAAACAAAAACTTAATTAGAATTATACTTACTTCTTCCTTTGGGGGAGAGGTTGAGGATAATAAGAAATTTTGCTTTTTTTTTTTATCAATTTTGGCTGACAACCATAGCAAGATTCTTGGACATGAAACTTTTTTCTGGCAGTTCACTTATTGTCTCAATAAGGAATGGCTTCAAATGTCCAAGCCTATAAAATAACTCCAATAAATCAAAATAATTATTCAGTAAAAAATAAATAACTCATAATTAAAGAAATATTTACCATTAAATCCCATGGAAATCCATATAAGTTGACTGTCTTTAGCATTAACGGAGTCAACAAATATTTGACATTCATTTTGAAGCTTCCATAACCCCAAGGATAGTTGTTAAATGCTTCAACCAAATGATATGTTGTTGTTAACGTCCCTCGCCCAAAAAAATAATATGTACAAACCAAACCAAGAATAATGATTGTTTGTGCTTCTTTAAAAGTCTTTTACCTTTCAATGCTTCTATCAATTTTTTGTTTCTTTGATATGGAAAATTCCGTGTATATAAATAATTATACATGTTTAAAGTAGAACTTTGTAGAATCAGACACCAAAAGTTAGATGAATCAAATGATCTTAGCTCAACTTTGTTCTAAGTCATTGCTATGAATATTTTTCATCTCTAAACCACTTCATAGACTATGATACTGATTGTGAAACTTATATTCACAAGGAAATCATTTGAATTAGATCTTTTACACGTAGGAACGATGTTTAAAATTCTAGCACAAAAAATCAGAGTATTACACTGCCTAATTAACATCCTTGCAAGGACACAACTTCTCCACCATCTAACTCCCCGATTCACACCTTTTTGGCTCAAATTGAGGAATTTCTATATTTGAGAGACCATATAGGTCATTTATCTATGAAGCTCCAAATTTTATCTCTTTTCCTCAGATCCTGATGACTTGGTCTGAGAGAGGTACCATGTGAAGGTTATCATAGAATTCCTTCACCCATTTGTCATTTGCCCAACAAGGATCTTGGGCCAAACACCTCCACCCAGTGGCTATGAGTCTATCATTGAATGATGGAAGATTTTTTTGAACCTATTCAAAAAATATGCCCCTCTACAAAAGCATTTTTGTATTTAGGCGATCACTATAGTATAGGTTGTTGCATTTAGGGGCCATGAAACAACCTTTGTCATAATCTCTAATGATGTACACCAAGAAAACTTGAGAACAACACAACAACACTCATTATTTACATTTTCATTCAAAAACTATGCCATGTTATCCAATTAAGCTTATGGTATGGTTTCATGGTCGGTTTTGGACAAGAATTGGAATTATAGGATTTTTGGTCCTGGCAAGAAATCAGCCTAAGATATAGCGATTTTAGGTCACTAAGCCTTGATCATAGTGCTACGATCATAATTCAATAATCGTGAGTGTGGTATCAGAGGCATGGTCGAACCAAAGTGCTTAAAATTCAAATCATCTAATTTCATTTCCAAATTGTGTTTCAAATAAAGAATTAACAATAAGAAGACTGATCAAGGTTCCTAGGTACTTGATCATGCCCTTAGAATTTGAAAACACTAAGTATGAATTCATTTGGGAATTAGGTCAAGAAATTGGTGTGTACAAACTATTTCTCTCAATTTTGAATACAATTTGCGTACTCAAGACTTCCCAAAATGTGTTCACACCATTCACAACACTTACCACTACACAAGCACATTAAGTAATGATTTAGCAATAAAAATAACAATTCTAGGCTATCCCTAATACATGCATTATAAGTCCTACTTGAAAGCAATTAAAGAGAGATTTCAAAGCACATGTCAGATTAACGATGGAAGGTAGAGGCTACAATTCTTTTGGGATGATCAATATGTAATCACAAAGGGTGCAATTTTAGAGGAATTTGAAAAGGGAGTGTTAGAGAAAAGGGCAGTCGAATGGTCTCTTAACACAATTAGTATCCTAATCATAATCAAAGTTCCAATATTGCTATCATGTTGTCACCGCAATCGTAGTAGCACGGGTGTCACAATTACAATACTTGAGGCTATTTTTGGTCCTCTTTTCCTCCCTGCTCAATCCACTACACAAAAATTGCACACTTTTCACTTCTTAAACACATTTAAAACACTCAATAGTTCCATAAATGCATGGATTAATCAAAAACAAAATTAAAATCTACTATACTAAATAAAAAACAAAGGATACGAGATACTTTCGTGGCATTTGTGGGTTTCCTCCCACATAGAGCCTTTTTTATCATCATGGCACGACATTTTTTATCTTTTCATGTTGAATCCTAGAAGGAACCATCATTCACCTCATTATCGACAACATTAATAACCGATAACACATGAAGCTCCATAGATTTTTTTTCCATTTAGAACACCCAAAAGGACACTTAATCATTATGAACTCAGAATTTCATTTTTCCTAACTCCAAATTAACGATAGCTCTCCCGATTATAAGGAAAAGTGGGACAATAATAATTCATATCTCTTGGTCAATTTCACAATTAAGAACCATGACATATTTTGGAAGGATTAAGTGGTCCACCATCACTAAAAACTATAACAAAATTCCCACCGATCTCTTAATAGACTGGTCTGCCATCAAAAGCCTCATTGGTGTTAGTATAGGGGTTCCCAAACCAAGTTTTTCATAAATTTCATAGGGTATGAGATTGATGCTTCCACCAAGGTCGCATAAATCTTTTTTGAACTTGTGTGTCCCTATGGTACATGGAATTGTAAAGGCACCAGGATATTCTTTCTTCTCTGCTATCAAACTAGTCATAATAGTGCTACACCCATGAGTCACTTCAGTAGTGTCATACTCATATTATCTTTTGTTGTCTCTCTAATCATGATCTCTATCCTCAGCATGCCAATCCTGCTCTTTTTCAAGATCCCTCCAACTCTGGTTCCCACCTTGCCTATGATAGGTTGGGCAGGAACCCATCAGATAGTTAGCCCAATATCGAATTTCTTCATCAAAACTTTTGGTTTCATCATCATAATATACCTTGGATGCTATGGTATTCACCATTTTTATGGGTGCACCCATCCAATGTTTCCTTAGCAACTCCAATTATCTCATCATTTTGCTAAGTTCTTATTCCTCCCTTCATCTCTTTTGATTTGCTCCTTATCAACATAGGAGTTGGTAAGAGATCTTTTCGCTAGCTTGGTGTCTCGAGTATTCCATCCCATATTTTGATTGGTGACTTCCTCAAGCAAGTTTGAGGCCATATAATAAGACAACTTTACAAGTGAACCCCCCGGCTGCATTATCCACCATAGTTTTTTTAGTTGATCCATAGCCCAGTAGAAAATTTGGATAAGCATTTTCTCAAGGACCTCATTGTTGGGACATTTCATTATATTACAATTAAATATCTCCCACACCTTGTATAGAGGCTCTCCATTCAATTGACAAAAGTTTGTCATTTCATCACGCAATTGCAACATCTTGGGTGGTGGAAAGTATAGGTATAAGAATGCAATGGTAAGTTATCCCACGATGTTATTGACCCAATCAGAAGAGATTGAAGACACAATACAACCTCACCCAGTAGAGAAAATGGAAAGAGTCTGACCAGATAGTCTCTAATTATATGTGAGAGATATTAAATGAGGCACAAAATTCTTCAAATCAAGTTTAGGTCCTCATAAGCTTGACCCCAAAAAGACTCTTCATTTGAAACATATGTAACATAACACTTATTACGTGGAAAATCCTGCTCCCTTAATTAGGTGGGATACAGGTAGCACTTTCACGCCCCACATCATAAAGTTGCTTATCATCATATAGGTGACCATCAAAAGTCCTAGGATTACTTGTATGATCAAGCATCTTGTCATGGTCACTATTGAAATCACCTAAAAACAAACAAAAAGAACAAACAAAGTAAATCAAAATCACCATGGGTATACCCAAAGCAACAATAAAAACTATACAAGTGAAAACCAAGTGTCCCTCCCTGATAACAATGCTATTTTGATCACGCTCACCTATACCATAAATTTGATATAGTTATCAATAAAGCTCAACTCATGTTAAGGTCGTATCCTCAAAGAGTGAGTCTAGTCTTCAAACCCTATAGGAGTCGATAGCTTCAATTTGTATGCATGAACTGTAAAAAAAAAGTAAAATATGTTAATTAAAATGGGGAGATTGGTTTGGAATATTTATTTTACCAAAATAAAATTAAAATACTAAATTAGAGCGACGTCGGTGGTTAAATTTTCAATATCGGACAAGTCTTGGAATTATTTCTTCCTAGGGGAAAACAATGCATGGGTTTATGAAAATTGAGTGCAAATTCTAATCATCAATTACATAGGTAGGCTAGGTTTGGAGTTCTTGAGGCTAACATTTCGACCAAACCTCAAGATTATCACCCATGGATCCATTTGAATACCTTATGTATGTTGCAAGGAGAATCACCGAATACCTTAATTGGGCACCCTTATTTCTAGGAAAATCCCCAGGATATAGCCAATTTTCAACTAACCATTATTTTTATGATAATGAAAAGAACAAAAGCTAAATCTAAATATTTTTCACAAAATCCTTGTCACCCAAATCCATTTATTCAAGTATTATGAAGGATGGTAAATTTCATTCACATCCCGCTTTTAAGGATTATGTTAGATTCTGAGAATTTAGGGCTTTTGCACACAAATCGATTTTGGGAATTTAGGATTTTCATCCATAAATCCAAACTAAATCAAGCAAGCGTTAGTGAAACACACAAGTACTAACGAAGAATCTACACCAATAAATCATAACCCACACATAATTGCACCCTATTTCAACATAATCCCAAGATAAATTATTTTGCAACTCCTATAGATAGGAAGAAGAAATATAAGAAATTGATTGTTCAGTGATTCCACTGAAATTCAATTAAAAGTAATCCAATATCCAACGTCAATTACAATCAAAACTAATTGAGAAATTAACCACACTAATTCTCCCCAATTTGTTAGGGCTTACAAAGCCTCAAATTTCAATTCTCCAAGTAGATGAATCCCCAAAAACAAAGGCTTTTAGCCATCTAAAGGATTTTAGGTCGGCTACATAAATCAACAAAATTTCCCCTTGGCATAAACCCATAATACCGCAATCGCTGCAGCTTGCCCATAATCGCATCCACTGGGATTGCGGCAACTTGACCGTAATTACGGCCACCGTGATTACCTTCAAATAATATTGATCACAGGCATTTGACCTAGCTTAACTGGTCACAATAGCGACCCGCAGACTACGATTGCGGTAACTGAGACTATTTTCCTACTCAGGGTCTTCCAAATCTTATACTTCTCTTCTCTTTTTGATCCCTTTTAAGCTCTATCCCACGTCTTTCCTTCTCATCTCTTGTATAGCTACGAAATGTGGAAATTAGAGCATTCAACTAAGAATGTTGTCTCAATCATACCTTTAAATCATTGTATTATGAATGAATTAGGATATAAGTAAGTGGTAATTTTACATTCATTGAGTGGCATTAATATTACACCTCAATGTGGTAGGAGCATTGAAAATGTAAAAGAACTTGGCATGCCAACTTCTGCGTTCAAAAACACCATAAAAAAACAAATTCATCAAGATTCAGCCAAACCAACTCAATTTTTTTCTATTTTAATGTGATTCTACAATTCTACAATGGAATGTATGTAAATTAAGTAGGAAGGATGAAAAAAATAACTTGAATTCAAAGATGAGGCGAGATTTTATAGAGTGAGTTGAGAGAAGTTTTAGAGAAAGAGTAGTGTGAAATTATGGAAAATGACATTTTCCTACTATAAAACTATCGCGAACAACATCTATAGTTAGTTACTATAAAGAGATAATATTTCTCAAAAATTAATTTAGTCCCGACTTTTTATTTGTTGGGGTGTCGTACCATGTTGAGGTAATCATTTTTTATAATTATCCCACCAATTAATTATGTGCATAAACTTAGGGGAAAACTTGGGATTAATCATCGAGTCTAGATTATGCAATATTGTAATGCCCTTCCATTAAGATGCATAGTTTAATATTAACTAGCTTATGCTAGGAAACTTTCTTGATTTCTAGTTATGGTTATGAAACCATCAAGCATTTATAAAAACTGTTTTGAGACATAACCTAGAGAAGTATTTAAGGATGAATGGTGGTAAATTGTTATCTAATGTGATGATTCAAATAGTCATTATACATAAATAAGATCAAAAAATAATTTTCTATAAATAACAAAATCAAAATAGATAAGAAAAACTCAAATTAAAGAGAAAATTAGAGCCTACCAAATTAGGCTAAGAGGCCCGATTCGGGGTTGGTTGGACTACTGGTAACCGATGCAGCAGTTTGATAACTACTAATGTGGTAATAGGCAGTTTGTCAGCCAAGGGATTTTTAAAAGCCCTCTTTTTTTTATTTCTCTAGGTCTTCCCCTTCCTCTAAAGACATTCTGAAAAAACATAACTCCCGAAACATGAGCTTTTAATGCCAAGGTTAATGAGAGCTTTTTTAAGGAACAGACGTGGGATAACTCACCTATCTCTGTAGTATTACTTTTTGTCTAAGATATAATATAAGGTTCATTTTATATAAACTAGACTTAGGCTAAATACACTTGACATAAATATTAATATCGGGAGTATCATGCATTAAGCCTTCGAACATAGAGTTGGATGGAACTATATGTTAGAAATTCAAATTTGCATGAACATATTGAGTTATTGCTTCTTATGTTAATGTTTACTTAGGTTACAATTTGGATAGGAATATGGGGTAAAATATCATGTCTTATTATCACTTAAGGTTGTGTTGGGTCAAAAATTGAATGAAATAGTATGAAATGGTAAATCAAAATGTTAGGGTGACTAGACTATTATATGAATGCTTAAACAACTTAATTGTGTTATGGGAAACTTGCATATTCCTAATGTCTTTGTGGTCATGATTGATGCTTTCAGAGTTTAGAAAATGAAATAGTGAGTGAAAAGGCACTGAGCATAACCAGTTTGTAGTTGGTAGGTATGTTATATTATAACATTTAACATTTTCCACAGTTTAAAAGTAATGAAAAAACTTGAAGGTTCGGTTAGAGGGAAACCAAGTAATAATGTTAACTCGGGGGGATAGAAGCTGTATTGGGTGCTAGATAAGTCATGATTTGTCAAATCAATGGATGTAATGGTAGACTAAATTAAATCATGATGCATTATGGGGTGACATTTATGATTGTCATTTGAATGAGTTATAATTTATTATTTTCTTTCACACATTCATATGAATTGGTTTGGAAGTTGACATAACAGATCTAGTACCACATCAGTATAATATGATATGATGTGATAATAGATCAGATACCATGCTAGTAGAATATGATATGTGTATGCTAATATCTTGGATACCATGTTGATACAATATAATGTCATGTAATAATGGGTCGAGTATGGTGATGTCTCCCAAAACTACAACTCCAAGAAGTATAATGCGATTGAAGTCAAATATAGTGATCCATCAAAGTTTGGGGTCAAACCTATATAAAATAGGCCAAATATCTCTCAAGAATCTGTTGAAATAGAAAGATAATGTTGAAAAAGTAAATGGGGAGTTTTGTTGTGAAAATAGTAAAGTACTGAAAATCTTTGATTTTAGTCTAATTCAATCTTAGATGACTGCAAGGACTATGGTCCCCCTGGTTTCCTAACTCCTTAGACTTACCGTGTCCAATCTAACTTACTCAATGGAATACATGCAAAATCTTACAATATAGGTATCACCAACCATAATGTGAACGCCTTGGTAAATTTTACTCTCTATGTTATGAGTCTCATAGTGTCGCCTAACTAACCTCGTCTTTGATCCTAGTTCAGCTATCTCCCTATCTATGTCAAGTTTATTAGTTGAGGATTAGTAGCCCCAAAATTACTATCATAACCTTTTTTCCCTACTCATGACCTCTCTTGTGATGAAGATATCGAATACATGCAAATCCTTAACATAAGTAGCAGTTAAGAAAGAACAAAAACCAAAGAAGATCACAATACATACACACATACTAATTTCGAAAGACCTCACACTTCCTATACTTTGTTATTCAACTAGGATCCCCATAACACTAATTAGGTGGTTTAGCTGTGCATAGATTTAAGAAGATTAATGTAACTTAATAAAGAAACCAAAAGATGAATCTCACAACAATTTAACAGAAAAACCAAATTCTCAAATTATTACTCAACCAAATAATCAATAACAAAGACTGCCAAGATCAAAAGTTAAATCTTGAATCAATATATGTTTGTGAGTCTGTAAAGTGTGTAAAAACTATATAGAGTGTGCAAAAAATATATATAGACATCCAAAGGTTATTTATAGAATACATAGAAACTAATATCCTAGCCAAAATGAATAGGACATTTGGTCGGTAGCCGCTTATGGAACTAGTTACGATCATAAGAGATACCTACGCCCCATAGGTGGGTGTCGTAGCTCTTGATCAACTATAGAAGGTCATCTATGGTAATTCTTATAGTATCATAAGTGCTACTTACGCTATGTAATTCCCCCATCATGGGGTGTGATAACGCTCAACTTACACATCAATTTAGTGCAAAGCAGTCGTCGTCAATACATTTACACAACTTTTGGAGTCGGGGTCGAATCCACAGAGAATAATATGAGTAGCTATTAAATTAACTTAAGACTATAGATACATGTTGAATTCAAACAGATGATATAGAAAGATAAAATGGGGTTTTTTGATGATCAGCAAATAATTGTTGGTCACTTTAGTTTCAGTGTTTTTAAATCAAAAGTTTATGAAATAACCAAAATTATGTTAACTAGGGCTTCCAGTACATGATATATGTTAAAAGTGGCTCAAGATTCTCACGGTGGTTAGGATAACAAGCTATCTTTATCGATTATATGCTCAAATATCTCTCGACCAATTTAAATGTCTAATATCCTAATCTTCTCAGAGTTAGAAAATCTCTTTTCACTGCTAAGATTTTACCTCAAGTTAATCAACCTTGTTACAACACTGTTTATTAAATGAAGTATTTCTGAGTCCCTATTGATAATTCACTTCCTACTATAAATGATTTACTTCTCAAGCAAATCAAAGTAGGTGTGTCTACTTTTTGCAACCAACAGATGTTAATTAAAATCTCAGAATTATCAAGAAATCCTAACACCTATTAAATCATGAGTGTTTAGCACATAATCATAACATAACTCTAGATCCCATAATTCAAGTTAATGAAGTTTAGCCAATCATGATGCAACGAACAAAACACATAATTGAGAAGATTAACTTACAGAGATGAATAATAATAAGTGAATCGTTAATTAGATCACAAAGGAAAATCCCAAAATACTAATAATAATTTGTTCAAAGTATTTGTTTTTTCAAGCCAGAAACTACAGAGATAATATCAAAATACGTCTCTTAAAACTCAAGTGCCAACCCGCTTAGAAAAACTCTAAACAATACTTTTCATAGTTAATCCTAAATAAGGAAATAGAATTAAAGTTACAGCATTGTCTCAGAATAGACGACGACATCTGTGATAGCTTATCAGGAGTCTGACGGCTTATCATGAATGTCATCAGCTCTTCTGCACATTTGTCTTCTGCTTTCTAAGGCTGATGACGACATTGATGCCTTATCACCAACCTGATGGCTTCTCACGAACGTCATCACAAAAATGACTTCAACTCCCATTCTCTGTTTAAGGATGACGACATTCATGACGGTGTATCACACTTTTGACGTTACATTACCAGATGTCGTCAAAGGCTTTAACTCATGCTTATGTCTAATGACAACTGTGATAGCCTATCACAGGGCTGAGACTTATCATAGATGTCGTCAGCCACACTTCTCTTTAGATTCCTCTAGATTTTAGCTTCATTGATCCATTCTTGTTGGTTCTCTATCCCATCAGCTTAAACTTTAAAATCAGACATAAACAGATCGAAAACGACAAAAGTTGCTTAATACTTCGCAATTATTATTGGTTAAAGGTCTTAAATATGTTAGCAATTGCTCACACATCAACACCCACAACTTAAAACAATTGCTTGTCCTCAAGCAACTAAAACATAACACTACTATGCTCAACCAAGAGACAGATAAGATACCTATGATAGTTGATCATCAATTTTAGTTCAACACACATTACTCTCTCCAATTTCAATCTCTTTAAACCCAGTTGTGTATGTCCATGAAGATCAACAATATGACAAAAAGAAATCAAGATATGGCATCAACTTAGCAATAGTGACTATGCATATGTACAAATAACACTACCCAAATAAGTTAGCAAATAGCAACGTAACCAGTGCACCCTAGCTACAAAGAAGTCCCATGTCACTTATATCAGACATTACATATGTAACCATGGGGACAGTCACCAGACACTCACTCTTAGAATGAAGTTCCAATCAATGTATGTCGAATACCATAGGCTTGTCCTTATTTTCATTACCAAGACCTTAAGACAGGTCAGCTAGAATCACTATAGGTATTCTCTTAGTCTTGTACTGTAGGCTACAGGCTGGGATGATACTCGATGATATTTAAAGTGACTAAGCCTCCTTGACACTACACTAGCTTTTTGGGGTTTCACTCATTAGCCTTTTTCTATTCTTCTCTTTTCTTGATCACACTTATTCAGGATGAGGGCGGTTCTTTTCTACAATCACTTCTTTTTTTTCGCAACTTTTCCTTTTCTTGCTCTTTTCCACCACACCCAGCTTTTTATTCTTTTATTTTACTATATCTTTCTTCATACTCATTTTACATCACGCACCCCTATGATAGCCAACTTTAACTTAGGCCATTTGCCTAAGTCAAGGTGCACAGTGTCCAAGGAGGACCAGGGCCAAAACAGGTTTATTATGATATAAATTTTAAAAGTGATACGTGTCATAAAAAAATAGGCTAATTCGGCTCAAAGCAGTGATCAGGGGATATTCTACATATAGGAAATGTTATTTAGGCTAAAAGTAAGATAATATCAAAATGGCCTATGATCCTTTCCTAACCCATACCCTTCAACCAAGTTAAGACTAACCAGGCAAGTTCTTGATTTCAACATACAACGGGAACTAGGTAGTATCTAACACACATGGCACAAAGGTACATCACAAGATCCTACCCATTCAGTTCATGCAATTGTATAAAAATGGTTATCATGTTACTAGAACTAATGCCATAACAAGATGCAAAGTGGTCACACATAAATACAAATCATACAGTTATAAAACAGACATTTGGAGAGGTGTTCAAAACTCAACAAAAGTATATCAGCTATCGTAGATACTTATTTTTCTCCCAGTTAAACATAACATATCATAAAATAAAATATGTCGTCACTACTAGGAATAAGACTGTAGGGAAAAGAGGCAGGATAACAAAACCCTATGGAGGACATCAACAACCATAAGTAGCCCCATCCTCAAATTAAAACCATGCAATGTCCCCAATGCATTAAACCAAAATAAGAGAGTTATAAACATACCTGTGGCACCATGTGTGCGAAGATCTGATGTAAATCACATAAAATGAATACAAACAACAAAATACCTTAGGTTGCCTCCCACGAAGCGCCTAATTTAGTGTTGCGGCATGACTTAGTTATTTTGACTATTTAGACTTCATCAAGATACCTTGTTTATAATTATTTATGTCTCCACTTAGAGAATTTGAAACGTCGACCAAACTTTTGATCAATACATCTTCGGGGTGTGTTGGGTAAATGTGAGGGCATGTTGAGGAATGTTCTATCACGCCACTTCAAATACATGAATGCTTGCCCAATTTTGCATCAAAATTTTATGTGGGCTTATTTGGCAATGTGAGAATCTTAAACAACCACTAAATGGACATCGATCTTTAAGCTTCTTGGCCTTAAAGATTAGGGTTGCAGTATATCCTTTTGGAAGGACAAACTCCAAAATGTAAAAATCCTCCTCCTTACTTTCAAAATTCATCATTTTATTGGGTGATTCAACTTTTATTACACGCCAATCATAATGTTGAAAAGTGGTTCAAATAAGGACTAAATCTCAATTTTAGAGTAGCATCCTTATTAGTATTTTTACCCAGAAATGGACTAGATTCTTCATAAGGATTGTGCTTGACTTCTTCTTTTTACTCTAGTACCATTTCCTCGTCTTTGGCATCTTCATTCATAAATGGTTTGGTTGGTTGTAAAATCACTGAGGGTTGCTCAACAACAAGCTCATCATCAACATTAGATTCTTGCTCCTCATCTTTGCACTCGTTCATTATGTTAAATGATTCCATAGACAAGATATCATCCTAACATAATGTAGAAAAGTGCTTTGAATGCTTGACCTATATATCCATATCCTCTATCATTCTCCTTTCCTTGTTATTTGCCCTTATGTCTTGATGTATATTATGTGTGATATCATTCGTTGTGTCCACACACTTGAACATTAGTTAAAGCATAGCTTCAATGCCACTCTTTTCGGTGCTTCATTCTTCTTTTTATTAACCATAAGACCTATCAAAATCATAAGAAGAACTAGAATTTGGGTTAGCATACTAGGGGGAGAGGGCATTTGGGCAATCACTTTAATGTCCATCTTGACCACCATATAAAGAACAATCATACTTCCAGTAGGATGGATATGGTACACACATCTCTCTCCGGTGAACATATCTACAGTCTTGCCAAAAGTGATGTCTATCACAATATGGACATGGATCATGAAAATACGATTTCCAACCACCAAGCTCATGTTCATTCCAAGACGCCATAGTAATAAGTAATCTAAAATAAAAATCTACCAAACACCAGAAAAAAAAGAAAACTAAAATCAAATATTTACATGTTTGAATTCAAGCAAGTAGGCTAAAATTTCAAACCAACTCAATAGGCCAAATTGTTCCCCAGCAACGGTGCCATGTTTTGGTAACGCTCAGCTTACACGTCAATTTAGTGTAAGGCAGTCGTCGTCAATATATTTACTCAACTTTTGGAGTCGGGGTTGAATTCACAGGGAATAATGTGAGTGGCGATTTAATTAATTTGAGATTATAGCTACAAGTTGAATTCAAACAGATGATACAAAAAGATAAAATGTGGTTTTTTTGATGATCAGCAAATAATTATTGGTCACTTTAGTTTCAGTGTTTCACTTTAGTCCTACTGTATATAATTTCTTTCTCAAGAAAATCAAAGTAGTTGTATCTACTTTTTGAATCCAACATATGTTAATTAAAATCTCAGAATTATCAAGATATCCTAACACCTATTAAATCTTGAGTGTTTAGCACATCATCATGACTTAAACCTAGATCCCATAATTCAGGTTAACAGAGTTTAGCCACTCATAATGCAAAGAACAAAAGACATAATTGAATTCATAATTGAGAAGATTAACATATACAGATGAATAATAATTAGTGAATTTTAGATTAGATCACAAAGGAAAATCCTAAAGTACTAATAATAATCTCTTCAAAGTATTTGCTTTTACAAGCCTAGAAACTCCAGAGAGAAAATTTTAAAATACGTCTCTTAAAACTCAAGTGCCAACCTGTAACACCCTAATTTTCTGAACTAAAATGCTACACGGTGCTTATGACCTTGAAGGATCACAAGATAACCCATGACTGATATCTATACCTGTACACTACAATATATGACGTAATAGTACAGAAAATATGACCAATTGGCCATAAGGTTCAACTTAATAAAATATCTGACAAATGTAATATCCATATGGGTGGAATATACCAAAAAACAACTGAAGTTTGAATTAAATCTAAAAGCCTCTAAATATTATGTGAGTAAGGAGTTGAAGGAACAGGTCTCCAACTAACTCTGTCTAGCAAAATTGAACTGAAATAATAAATGAAATAGAATAATATCGTGCTCGAATGATGAGGACTTACTGCAACTCTGCGACTAGAATGCTACTACTGATCTGGATCACGTGCCTTTGAACCTATGGTGTAACATAAGAGAAAGCTCCATTGCGCAAATATGTCAGTACATTTGAATGTACTGAGTATATGAGTAAGGTAGGCTAAATTCAAAGGGTTATATGCATGAATAATGCTGACTAATATGAACGTAAGAATACATACATGCATAAGCAACTATAACTAAACTCGTGGTGATACTGACTATTGAGTCTGAATACTGACGACATAAATTTATTGATACTAAGATACTGAATGGATGAATGACTATTTCTGATATTTCAAATTATGAAGAACTGATCTAATTGACGGTGTCTAATAGTCTTGAAACTGAATACTGACAACATAAGCTATGATAACTGACTTAACTGATATAGTTGTGATGATCGACAAGACCGAGGTAATTGATACTGAGCAACTGTATTTAACGTTCTAAGTTCTGATGGAACTATCTGAGTTATGTTCTATATAGAGCAACTGAATTTGAGATCAGTCCTATATAGCAGGTGATCTTTAAGTCTATTCATAATAATAAGGATTGACTATCTCTAACAATACTGATCCTGTACTACTGAACTGAGTTGACTGTATCTGTGAGTCTTGAATCTATAACTAAAATAGTGGGATGTATTCATCTAATCGACATGCCCCATGCTAAGCTGACTGGGGTCCAATCTTTTCCTTGACTGGAAGGGTGTCAGTACCACACCACCAGTAAATACAACTTCTGTGGAGTCAGTCCTAATCTAGTGGGTGACTCCTGGGATCAGTCCTATACATATAAACTTGCTAACGGGTCACTCCTGAGTATGTTGTCGTATCTAACAAGTGACATCTCGTACCTACACTGGCTACATAGTTCTAGAACTTAGTGATTGCTTCTAAGGAACCACATCCTTTCTAGCAGTTGAGTCCCTATCCCTAGGCTCACTCGGTGCTGAATCCTACTCCCATCTAAAAGACACTGAACTGGACAACTGACCTAAACTGAATAACCAAACTGAACTGAGTAGCTGAATTGATACTGATTAACTTTATTGATACTAGTGGTATTGTTTAGCGGAGCTAAACTAAGTTTATTGAGTTCCCTGAAGGAAAATATTGAGTTCTAAGGATTGACTTAGAGTACTAAAATTACTAAGATCACTAGGAATGCCGCTATTAATGAGATCACTGAGATTACTAAGTACTGAGGTTACTAAACTACTGAGACTACTAAGATTTCTGAGTTTTCCTGAGTCACATGACTAACTAAATTCTATAGACCATGGCTTGACTGAGAGTATCATGATAACATGATAAGGCACTAGGCACACATCTATATTATTTGGGGTACAAGTACCTCCGGGACTCGATGGAAGGAAACTGACACACATGACTTACTTAATCATAAGAATAGAACTCATAATTCACAATATCATAAGTAGGGAATTTCATACGATACTTGGTTCTCAACATCATATACATGGAAGGGGATGCGCACAATATGTATATACTCGTGTTGCTTCAATATCATGCTCATTCCATATCACAATAATAACATACAACAACAACATGGAGTTCATGTGGAATCATAAAGAATAGAACAAGGACTTGTCATCTAAGCACTCTTAAGCTATAAAAATATGACACTTGTTCTTGATTTTTATTGAATAGGGTTTAACCTCTTTTGGAGAGAATGTTCGTGTTATTGAGGAGATGATCTTGTGAGAAAACCCTAATCTTGTGGTTGACAGTGTATGAGAGTGCTTTTTGAGATGTTTAACTAAAGAAAATGAAAGATAATACACTCCTTGAGGGTTATGAGTCATGGGAAGTGAATGAAAAGATGAAATTACCCTTGAAAAAATGTTCCTCAATTGCTGGAAAAAATAGCTGACGATATTCGTGACAAGCCGTCATACTGGTGATAGGTCATCACAAATTGTCGTCACAAAAAGATGAAATTTTGGTTTTCTGGTTAAGGTTAACAACATTGGTGATAGGCAATCACGGGCATTATAGTTTGTCACAAAATGTCATCACTGGAGGTGAAAATCTACCCATGGATGATGACATTGGTGATAGGCTGTCATGGGCGTGACAGCTTATCATGAATGTCGCCACTCAATTTCTCAGTCTGATATGCCGAAGTAAAATTTGTATATAACTCGTTGCTCCATTATTGGATTTAAGCAAAATTGGTATTTTTGGAAAGCTAATTCAATTATCTATTTGTTGGTAGGTCATGAGCTCAAAAATTCATAGAAAACGAGAGATATCCTCACTTGAAGTTGACTATAGGAATATCCTTCCCATGAATTCAATCGGTAATGCATGTTTTGATCGGTGAGATAGCTGGGAGTTATTTGAAGAATTTATATACATCTGACTTGCTCATAAAACTATAAAAGATCCATGGTGTACTATGCATGACCTTAAAATATTGCACTAATATTGGTTTGGATTTTTTGGGGTATTACAATATCTCCCCCTTAGGAACATTCATCCTCGAATGAGAATGACTGAGATGGAATAAAAGATCAACTAAAGTACATACAGTACATACACTACTGAGATATAGTTTCTATACTGACATGACTGATAAGCTAAATACATCTGTAATACCCCAGGAAATTTTTTGTTGAAATTTTGTGCATAAACTTGTTGGGTTCTATCTTCTAGAATGTATTATAAATTTCCTGTGAGGAATGTCTTAGATTATGACCCACCATTACGTAGAATATCAAATAAGATTTCCAACGATATAGGGATCATCTAAAATGGACACCCGAGCGACGAGTTATGAACATTTCGATCGAACCATGAATAGTAGTGAACAATAAAACCTGCAGGAAAAAGTACTGAAGCCTGGTGTATTTTTGCTCTAACTTTAAATGATCATAACTCCTTGTGCATAATAATCTGGGTGAGCTACTATATATCAACTGAAAGCTCTAGGAGTTTTCTTTCCAATGAATTTGGTTTCATCCAATTTTTCTATCGGAGCAAAACATTATGGTCGATGTACTTTAGCCTATCAAAAATGAATTTTTGGGTCAACTTCAAAGGATCATAACTCCTCGTACACAATAATCTGGGTAAGATACTATATATAAACAGAAATATATGAGAGTCTTCATTCTAATGAAATTGGTTTCATCCAATTTGGATGTCAAAGTAAAACATTATCTTTGATCTACTTCAGACTATCAAAACAGTCCACCAAAGGACATATTCGAGAATTACTTGATTTTTAGGGGCGTTTTTGTCATTCCCCCTCACCCAAAATTCGTCCAAACCCTATATTAAAGCCTATTATAAGCACTATATGTTGTATTTCATCAAATTCCCTCAAAAAGAAAACCCTAAGATCCTACATCCAACTTCAAGAAACTCCAAAGTTCATAATTAATTCTGCAAATTTATTCAAGATTCCAAGTTCCTAGATCAAGAACTCCAAGAACAATCATTCAAAGTCATGATTAATATCTCAAAAGTGGGTATCGATGTAAAGTTCATCATTCAAGGTATGTGGGGTTTTTCAACAAGAACTTTCTTTCGTTCTTATGCCCAAAGTAATTTTCTTTACAAAGGCATGGTTTTTATTTGATTTTTACGAAGTTGAAGCATGAACCCATATCTTATGATGATTATTATGAAATGTTGATGTTTATGATTTTGAAAGATGAATTTACATGTGTAGAGATATAAAGCATGAATCTTGAATGATATTTATCATGATTTTGATATTTAGATTGTGAATCCCCATTAGAAATTGTGTTTTTTTGAGAAAGTGTGCGTTATAAGTACGTTGATATTGAATATTTGACATATTTTGAATGGTTTAACCTTTTGGTCTTATTGGAGTTATTTTGAACTCGAGTGTGAAAGAAATTCACAACGTGGTTGATTTTGATAGATGGGAAGCATGATGGCTCCCGATGTATATTTATATATTACTAAAATTCTTTTGTTGTGGATTATATTTGAAATGATTTGAGCTAAGTTCGGGAGAAATCTTAGCACCGAGTGGGAGGCATAAAGCGACCTTACTTTCCTAGAACTAGGTGCCCCCGTAAGAGTGAGCCTGAGGCTGATTTATGTAGTGATCACTAGTTTGTGTGGATTTGATATCGATAGTTCTACTCCGATGGCAAGGATAGGACAGCTCTCCTCAATGTGGGTTGTACGTTGGACTCCATGTAGCTCACATGGTTTATGTCCCAGTGTGTGTGTGTTTCGTTGTTTCTATGGTGAATGATAAAGTGATTTGAAGGTGGAATTGTAAAATTTATTCTTTCGAAAGATTTAAATGATATTTACATTATAAGAATTGATATTGTTGATGAAATGAAAGTGATTGTCAAATTATATGATGACTCACATATGTTATTGTACTTATTTCATCCTCTCATGAATATGATGATTTTCTTTGGGCTGTGTATGTCTTTCATACATCCTGCATATTTCTTATAAATATTTATGATAATGATGTTTGTACAACTGCATACACCCCCATAAACTTGGTTTCTTTTCGTGTTACTGACCCACATCTTCGGATGTGGGCTACATTTTCTTGAAATGTAGGTTCAGGTGCTCAGTTCCAGGTTTGCCAGTGATTCTGTAGGCACACTGTTCTATATCCTCTATTGTGGTGAGTCCTCTTGTTCTGAGGATGTGATGTCTGATGTTGGTTTCACGGAACTGTTTACATTTACTAATTGAGTATGAGTCAGTTGGGGCATGTCTCAATGGCTTGCTAGTTTTATTGATTTTCTTAGAGGCTTGTCAGACTAGTATAGATGTTGGGAGTTGACTAATAAGTCGTATTTTGTTATCTTTCTGAAATTCTTTTATTCTTGGATTATGATTACTCTATTGATATTTGAGGGTTATTTATGGAAATCTCATTGATTTGTGTTGAACTGAATGAAAATGGCTCAAAGGGTTAGCTTGGGGCTACTCGTAGCCTCAAGAACCGTGTGATGCTCTGGGACCCATTTTTCAGGGCGTTACAAACTTGGTATTAGAGCCAAAGGTTTTATGGTGTCCTAGGGAGTCTGACAAGCCGCGTTAAGTAGAGTCTTGATCATCGGTGTGTAGCGCTCAACATCTATGAGCAAGAGGCCACAAGACATTTTAGAAAAAGGTGTGATTCTTTCTTTCAAAAATTCATCATGCTTAAAGTGTCTCTCTCTTCTATTGATTCGCGCTTTCCTCTTTCAGAAATATGCCTCCACGTTGAGCAAGAAAAAATAATGATGGTCAGCAACCTCAACCCACTAACCCATTGAATGAAAATGTGTCTCATGCTGAATTTTGGGTAGCCTTTCAGGCGCTGGCCCAAGCTATTACTGCAAATATTTAGGCCAACCCGGACCCAGCTCCATAGTAGGAGGGAGGTGATTCAGCTGCTTCCAGGATCCGTGAGTTCATCCAGATGAATCCGCCGGAATTCTATGGGTCCAAGTCTTCTGAGGATCTACAGTTGTTTTTAGAGGAGGTGCGGAAGATTACTCAAGTGATGCATGTATCTAAGGAACATAGTGTGGAGTTGGCTACGTATAGGTTGAAAGACCTTGCTTATGACTGGGTTGTTGCTTTGAGAAAAGGTAGAGGTGAGGGAGCTGTCCCTACAACTTGGCAAGAGTTTTAGGATGCATTCCTGGATAAGTTTTTCCCTTTGAAGATGAGGGAGGCAAAGGTAAAAGAGTTTATGAACCTGCGAAAGGGCTCTATGATTGATAGGGAGTACTGTCTAAAGTTCAATCAGTTGGCCAAGTATGCTCCTGAATTAGTGGCTGATAATTGGGCTAGTATGAGTAAGTTTGTGACTGGAGTGTCTAGTTGTATGGATAAGAAGTGTAGGTCTGCTATGCTGAATAGTGAGATGAATCTTTCTAGGCTAATGACTCATGTCCAATAGATTGAGGCAGACAAGATTAAGGAGACAGATAGAATGAGAGGGAATAAGAGAGCTAGGTTCGAGCAACACAGATAGGGTCAGACTAAGTCATAGGGAGAGAGTCGCCCTCAGTATTAGGATCGTTCGTCTATGCCAGCACCATCATCTGCTAGTGCTCCTATGCCTAGAGGTAGGCAGGAGTAAGAGAGTAGGTCATATGCGTCTAGGTCCCAATATAGTGCTGGCAATAAGCCAAATCGTCTGTTGTCCTAAGTATGGTAGGGCTCATTTGGGTGAGTTTTCGGGTGAGAAGAGGGGTTGTTTCCGGTAAGGTGACATGGGTCATAGAGTTAGAGATTTTCCACATGAAGGACAAGGGCATCGTGACTATCTCCCTAAGACCCACACTCAGACTGTTAGTGCTCCAGTTCCAGCGACTCATGCAGCCCCAGCTTAGGGCGCCTCTTCTAGAAATGCTGGCAAGCAGTGCCAGAATAGATTCTATGCTTTACCGTCCTGCCAAGAACAGGAGGACTCTCCCAATGTTGTTACTGGTATGCTTCATATATTTTAGTTTGACGTGTATGGTTTGTTGGAACCTGGATCCTGTTTCTCATATTTACACCTTTGATTGCTGTGAATTTTGAAATGAGTCCTGAGATTATTCCTAAGCCTATCCTAGTTTCTTCCCCACTGGGTGATTCGATTGTTGCCCAGAAAGTGTATAAAAAGAGCCCTCTTACCTTTCTTCATAGAGTCTTATTGGCTGATCTGATTGAGTTAGACATGGTAGATTTTGATATGATTCTGGGTATGGATTGGCAGTATTCTTCTTATGCCTCTATTGATTGTCGGACCTGAGTGGTCAAGTTTTAGTTTTTGGGTGCATCCGTGTTTGAGTGGTCTGGGAATTCTGTGTCACCCAAGAGTCATTTTATCTCTTACCTCAAAGCTAGAAAGCTTATTTCCAGGGGTGTATTTACTATTTGGTTAGAGTCAAAGACACTAAGTCTGAGACTCCAACTCTCCAGTATGTTAACATCATCAATGAGTTTTCTAATATCTTTCTGGATGATCTCCTAGGGATACCTCCTAATAGAGAGATAGAGTTCGGGATTGATCTTCTTCCCGATACTCAGCCCATTTTTATTCCTCCTTATCGTATGGCCCCTGCAGAACTTAAGGAGTTGAAAGAGCAACTAAAAGATCTACTAGATAAGGGTTTCATAAGGTCCAGTGTTTCTCCTTGGGGTGCTTCTATGTTGTTTGTGAGAAAGAAAGATGTCTCTTTTCGCATATGCATTGATTACCGCCAACTGAATAAAGTCACCATAAAAAATAAGTACCCCCTTCCAAGAATAGATAATTTTTTTGACTAATTGTAAGGTGCAAGTTATTTCTCAAATATAGACCTTCGTTTCGTCTATCATTAACTCAAAGTTAGGGAGTGTGACATCCCAAAAACCATTTTCCAAACTTGTTATGGCCATTTTGAGTTTTTTGTTATGTCTTTCGGGTTAACTAATGCCCCAACAGCTTTCATGGACCTCATAAATCGAGTGGTCAGACCATATCTAGATATATTTGTCATAGTGGTCGTTGATGATATACTGGTGTACTCCCGTAGTGAGGATGAACATTTTGATCATCTCCAAACTGTCTTGAAAACCCTGACCATAAGTTGTTTACGAAGATCAGTAAGTGTGAGTTTTGGATAAGGTCATTATCTTTTCTAGGTCATATCATTTCTTCCGAGGGTATTAGAGTTGATCCCCAAAAGACCGAAGCTGTTAGAAATTGGCCTAGACCTATTTCTCCGACAGATATCCGAAGTTTCTTAGGTTTAGCTGGGTATTACCACTATTTTGTTGAGGGTTTCTCTCCTATAGTGTCCTCTATGACTTGGTTGACCTAAAAGAAAGTGAAGTTCTTGTGGTCCGAATCTTGTGAGAAGAGTTTTCAAGAGTTGAAGACTCGACTCACTATAGCCCCTGTTTTGACTTTGCCTGATGGTGTTGATGGTTTTGTGGTGTACTGTGATGCTTTCACAGTTGGGTTGGGTTGCGTATTGATGCAGAACGATAAGGTTATAGCTTATGCTTCTAGACAGTTGAAACCCCATGAGAAAAATTACCCCACCCATGACCTTGAGTTGGCTGCTATTATGTTTTCTTTGAATATCTAGAAACACTATTTGTATGGTGTCCATGTTGATGTTTTCACAGGTCATAAGAGTCTACAGTATGTGTTTACCCCAGGAGAATTGAATGTTAGGCAGAGACGATGGTTAGAATTGTTAAAGGACTATGATATGAGGGTGTTGTACCATCTGGGCAAGGCCAATATTGTGGCAGATGCCCTAAGTAGAGTGTCCATAGGTAGTGTTTCGCATGTGGTAGAAGGTAAGAAAGAGTTGGCTCGTGATGTACAACGTTTGGCTAGATTGGGGGTTAGGTTGTTTGACTCTACAGAAGGTAGTATAGGGGTTCAAAGTAGTTTCGAATCCTCCTTGGTTTTGGATGTGAAGGAAAAACAATACTTAAATGCTAGTTTGGTCAGACTGAAGGAGTCAGTCAAGGACCAGAAAGTAGAGGTTTTCTCCCAAGGGGGAGATGGTGTATTGACATTGCAGGGTATATTATGTGTCCTAAATGTTGATGATCTAAGAGAGAGGATTATGGCTGAAGTACACGGGGCGCGATATTCTATTCATCCTGGTGCCACCAAGAAGTACCGAGACTTGCGGGAAATCTATTGGTGGAGTGGCATGAAGAATGATATAGAAGCATTTGTATCTAAGTGTGCAATATGCCAATAGGTTAAGGTTGAACACCAAATACCTGGTGGTATGATGCAAGAGTTTAGTATTCCCACTTGGAAGTGGGAAGAGATAAATATGGACTTTGTGATTGGTTTACCTCCTTCCCGACACCATCATGATTCGATTTAGGTTGTGGTTGATCGGTTGAATAAGTCTGCCCATTTCTTGCTTGTTAATACTTCATATACTACTAAGGATTACGCTAGATTGTATATCCAATAGCTACTTAGACTGCATGGGGTTCCCTTGTCTATCATTTCAGATAGGGGTGCTCAGTTCACTTTGCAATTTTGGAAAGCTTTTTAGAAGGGTCTTGGTAACCAAGTGCTTTTGAGTTCTGCTTTTTATCCGCAGACTAACAGTCAGGCTGAGCGGACCATCCAGACTTTAGAGGATATGTTTAGATCTTGTGCGCTTGAATTTAAGGGAAGTTGCGATGATTACTTATTGTATATAGAGTTTGCTTACAATAACAGTTTCCACTCTAGTATTGGCATGGCTCCGTTTGAAGCCTTAAATGGGAGGAAGTGTAGATCACCTACAGTTTGGTTCGAGGTAGGTAAAGCGGCTGTGAGTGGTCCTGATTCGGTATTTGAGGCTTTGGAAAAAGTTAAGTTGATTAGCGAAAGGTTGAAAACTGCGTAGAGTCCTTAGAAGTCATATACGGATGTTAGAAGGAGAGACCTTGAGTTTGAAGTTGGTGACCTAGTGTATCTAAAAATTTCACCCATGAGGCGGGCGAAGAGATTCGGAAAGAAGGGGAAGCTTAGTCCCCATTATGTTGGTCCTTACAAAATTCTTAGCCATGTTGGTAAGGTAGCTTATGAGGTCGAGTTTCCTTTCGAGTTGTCCTCTGTTCATCCAACATTCCATGTCTTCATGATTAGAAAGCATATTAGCAATGCTGTGGTAGTGGTTTCTCTGTGAGTGCTAACATTCAAGAAAAACTTTCTTTTGATGAGATTTCTGTTGAGATTCTTGATTTTAGTGTTCGAAGACTAAGGAACAAAGAAGTTGCCTTGGTCAAGGTGTTGTGGTGAAACCAATCTGTTAAGGGTGCAACTTGGGAAGCTGAGGCGGATATGTGATCCAAGTATCCGCACCTATTTTCTGCGAACTCTGATCAAGCCGAAGGTACTGTTCTTTCCTAAATCATGCACTTTTGATAAAAGTTGCAGCAATTCAGCTGTCAGTTATTATGTGTTCAGCTGTAGTTTCTTGAATTTATGCATTCTATGCTGCATTCAGAGTGAGAAACGATGTGGTGATGAGTCTAACGAATGGTTTCAGCTGTATGCTCCTTTCCCTATCTAATCTTGGCATATCTAGCATCATTCGAGGACGAATGTTTCCAAGGGGGGGATGATGTAATACCCCGGGAAATTTTTCGTTGAAATTTTGTGTAAACGTGTTAGGTTCTATATTCTAGAATGAATTATAAATTTTCTATGCAGAATGTCTTAGATTATGACCCACCATTACGTAGAGCATCTAATAAGCTTTCCAACGATATATGGAACATCCAAAACGGACACCCAACGATGATTTATGAACATTCCGATCGAACCGTGAATAGTAGTGAATAGTAAAACATCCAGGAAAAAGTACTAAGGCCTGGCGTATTTTTGCTCCAACTTTAAACGATCATAACTCCTTGTACATAATGATGTAGGTGATCTACTATATATTAACAGAAAGCTCTGCAGTTCTCTTTCCAATGAAATTTGTTTCATGTAATTTGTCTATCGGAGCAAAAAGTTGCTGTCGATCTACTTCAGCCTATCAAAAGTGAATTTTTGGGTCAACTTCAAACAATCATAACTCCTTGTACAAAATGATCTGGGTGAGATACTATATATCAACAGAAATATATGAGAGTCCTCTTTCTAATGATATTAGTTTCATCCAATTTGGATATTGGAGTACAACGTTATAGTTGATCTTCTTCAGACTATCGAAATAGTCCATCAAAGAACAAATTCGAGAATTATTCCAGAAATCCATCCAAACCCTGTATTAAAGCCTATTATGAGCATTGTATGTTATATTTCATCAAATTTCCTCAAAAAGAAAATCCTAAGCTCCTACATCAAACTTCAACAACCTCCAAAGTTCACCATTAATTCTGCAAATTTATTCAAGATTCCAAGTTCCTAGTTCAAAAAATCCAAGAACCATCATTCAAAGGCACGATTAACATCTCAAAAACGAGTATCGATCTAAAGTTCATCATTCAAAGTACGTGGGATTTTTCAACAAGAACTCTCTTTAGTTCTTGTGCCCAAAAGTAATTTTCTTTACAATGGCATGATTTTTATTTGATTATTATGAATTTGAAGAATGAACCCATATCTTATGATGGTTATTATGAAATCTTGATGTTTATTATTTTGAAAGATGAATTTACATGTGTGGAGATATAAAGCGTGAATCTTGAACGATATTTATCATGATTTTGATATTTGAGTCGTGAATCCCCACTGGAAATTGTATTTTTTTGAGAAAGTGTGTGTTATAAGTACGTTGATGTTGAATATTTAAGATATTTTGAATGATTTGACCTTTTGGTCTTAATGGACTTGTTTTGAACTCGAGTGTGAAAAAAATCCACAACATGGTTGATTTTTATAGACGGGAAGCATGATGGCTCCCGATGTATATTTATATATTACTGAAATTGTTTTGTTATAGATTGTCTTTGAAATGATCTGAGCTAAGTACAAGAGAAATCTTTAGTACCGAGTGGGAGGTATAAAGCGACCTTACTTCCTCAGAACTACGTGCCCCCATAGGAGTTTGCCTGAGGCTGATTTATATAGTGATCACTTGATTATGTGGATTTGATATCGATAGTCCTACTCCAATAGCAAGGATAGGACGACTCTCCCCAACGTGGGTTGTACGTTAGACTTCATGTAGCTCACATGGTTTATGTCGGTTATAGGATCTCCGAGTGTGTGTTTGTTTCCTTGTGTTTATGGTGAATGGTGAAGTGATTTGAAAGTGGAATTGTGAAAGTTATTCTTTCAAAAGATTTAAATGATATTTATATTATGAGAATTGATATTCTTGATGAATTGAAAGTGATTGACAAATTATATGATGACTCACATATGTTATTGTACTTATTTCATCCACTCATGATTATGATGATTTTCTTCGGGCTATATGAGTCTTTCATATATCCTGCATATTTCTTATAAATATTTATGATGATGATGTTTATACAACTGCATACATTCCCATATACTTGGGTCCTTTACATGGTATTGACCCACATCTTTGGATGTGGGATGCATTTTCTCAAAATATAGGTTCAGGTGCTCAGTTTCAGGTTCGACAGTGATTCTTTAGGCATGTTGTTCTACATCCTTTGTTGTGGTGATTCCTCATGTTTTGAGGACGTGATGTCTGATGTTGGTTTCACGAAATTGTTTACATTTGATAACTGAGTATGAGTCAGTTAGGGCATGTCTCAATGGCTCACTGGTTTTATTGATTTTCTTAGAGGCTTGTCAGAATAGTATAGATGTTGGGAGTTGACTAATAAGTCATATTTTGTTATCTTTCTGAAATTCTTTTATTCTTGGATGATGATTACTCTGATGATATTTGAGGGTTATTTATGGAAACCCTGTTGATTTGTGTTGAACTGAATAAAAATGGCTCAAAGGGTTAGCTTGGGGCTACTCATAGCCTCAAGCACTGTGTGACGGTCCGAGACCCATTTTTCGGGGCGTTACAACATCATACTGAGCACACATAGTTGATGAATGAGTAACTGAGTCATGAATGCATTACAAAGTATTCTAATGAACTAAGTATCTCATAATAGGAATGCATATCGAATGCCGAATTGATGAGCTGAATCCATGCATATCTGATGCATGATTATACGGCTAACATGATACATGAATGCATGACAGAAAGTAGTGATAAGCTGATTACAAATATCTGACGCGTGAATCTATAACTGAACGGACTCAGGAACATATGGCTGAACATGCAATGGTAAAGGTACCAAGTTTTAACTGAAAACTAATCATGGAAATGAATACAAAGTTTGGTACTAAAATTTGAACATAGGAATGAGTAAGATCAAGGAAAACTATCACCTTGAACTGAAAATATCGATGAGTCTGAGATAATCACTCAATATGCATGAGCGGAAACATAAGAACATAACTGATTCTGGAACGTGATACATGAACTGAACTGAGTCTGTAATACATTACATGGATAGAGGATTGTATCATGGACTAAATTGAGCCATTGAGTATATGGCCTACTGCTGAGTTTTAGAGTTAGAGGGTTGGCACATAAGTAACATTTCCTCCAAGATAGATTCATCAAAGAAAATGACATGCTTAAATCATGAATGTTTGGGGGCTATAGTGTATCTCCCCTTTGGGACACTATGTTCCTTGAAGGATGCTGGACTGACATTGCTAAGATATTGAGGAAGTTGAGGCAATGGACAAGGCATCTCGAACTAGATTATAATAGAACCTCGGGAGTCTGGGACTAATGCATGATGCATGAACTGAACTGAACTTGCACCTACTAGGAGGTTCTACTTGGAATAGTTACATTCCTTGAGATCTTGGATAACTTGAATAGATGCAAGGATGAGGAAACAAACTATACCAATCTGATTGCTCAATTGTTAAACCGACTTGCTGGCTTTACTAACTAACTCATGTTGAAACATATGTCCTAATTAGAGAAAGAGATCTAACAATGCATAAGACAAACATAAAAGACTAGTAACGTACCCGAATCTAGGTTAGGGAAACTTTCCAGATCATGATGGGTCTGGAGTGCATAAAGTGTATTTTGTCGCTGATCACTCTTAGTGACTTTCTGGTGCAACTCTTTACTCCTCTGTGT
The DNA here is from genome assembly GCF_002878395.1 of Capsicum annuum. Lineage (NCBI taxonomy): Eukaryota > Viridiplantae > Streptophyta > Magnoliopsida > Solanales > Solanaceae > Capsicum > Capsicum annuum. Next base: position 52,525,851 of record NC_061114.1, read on the forward strand.
GAGAACTCTACACTCTCACATCCTGTGGCTTGGCTTGCCATACTCAAAGAATACATCACTACCTACCCTACATGCATCTAGGTGATTCTTACTATACTCGTCGAAAAGCGGATAAGTAAGACTTCTATTCTAACTACCCCGGGCCTCGGAGCCTAGAAATCCATCATAATGGTCATTTCTAGACATAGTTACTGGTGCACTAGTTGGGGATGAAACTTTTGACTTTGCTGAAAACGGTTACCACCCTGTAACTTAGGCTGAGCAAAGTTTAAACTACTTGTCCTTGCTGTCTTACTCTGTCTCTCCCTGATTCCAATCTTCTGCTCCTCTGTCTGCTGAGCATGAGTCATTAGTCTGTCTATAGTCATATCACTATTCAACATGGCAGACCTACACTCGTTTACCATGCTATCATTCACCCCTGACACAAACTTACTCATCTTGGCTCTACTGTCTGCAACCACATGACGGGCATATCTGGCTAATTGAGTAAACCTTAGAGAATACTCTTTCACTATCATACTGCCTTGCTTGATGTTGATGAACTCTAGAACCTTAGCTTCTCTAAACTCTAGTGGGAAAAATCTATCAAGGAAAGCAGAGGAAAACTCCTCCCACTATATAGAACGTGCATCATCTAACCTTTCTGACTTTCACTGTTTGTACCAAATATGAGCCATATCTTGCAACTGACATGCCGCTAACTCAATAATTTCCACAGTAGTCACCCCATAATATCTATCACTTTTTGACTCTAATCTAAGAATTTTTGTGGGTCCTCATCTGACTTAGACCCGTGAAAAAAGGAGGATTCATTTGGGTAATGTCCTAAATTCTAGCTGCAACTGAATTGGCCATTGGATTGGCTGGAACGATGGTTGGTCATTCATTCTAGGCAAAAACTGACTGAGAAAGACTGGTGAATGCGGTCCTGAACTCCACATGAGAAACATGATCTCCCAAAGGGTCTTCGGGTTGAGGGGCTGATTCATTCCTGTTTCTTATTTTAGGAGGCATATTCTGTAGAAGAAAGGTAAAAATAGATTAGAATGAGAGTGACTTGATACTATGCTCACTAGCATGACATGAATACTAAAAGAAGGGAAACTGTTCCTAAAATATCTCATAGCCTCCTGCACATAAGTGTGGTGCACAACACACGTATGTACAAGACTCTAATAGATGCGGCTTTCAAACTTCCTTGGACTCTACTGAATTTTAGGCTCTGATACGAAGTTTATAACATCCTGATTTTCTGAACCAAAATGCTACACAGTGCTTATGACCCCGAAGGACCACAAGCTAACCCATGATTGATATCTGTACCTGTACAATGCAATATATGACATATTACTGTAGAAAAACATGATTCATAGTCCATGAGGTTCAACTAAAAAAAATATCTAACAAATGTAATATCAATATGGGTGAAAAATACCCAAAAACAATTGAAGTTAAAATCAAATCTGAACTAAATCTGAAAGTCTCTAAATACTGTTTGAGTAAGGAGTTGAAGGAACATGTCTCCACTAACTTTGTCTAGCAAAACTGACCTAAAATGATAAATGAAATAGAATAATATCATCATCAAATAGATGAGGACTAACTGCAACACTACGACTGGAATGCTACTGTTGATCTGTAACACGTGCCTCTGAACCTATGGTGTAACATAAAATAAAGCACCATAGCGCAAATGTGTCAGTACGTCTGAATGTACTGAGTATAGGAGTGAGGTAGGCTAAATTCAAATGTTTATATACCTGAAGAATGCTGACTAATATAAATGTAAGAATACATACATACATAAGAAACTATAACTAAACTCGTGGTGATACTGACTACTAAGTCAGAATACTGACGACATGACTTTACTGATACTGAGATACTGAATAGATTAATTACTATTTCTAATAGTTTAAATTATGAAGAACTGGTCTGATTGACTATGTCTAACACTCCTAAAACTGAATAATGATAGCATAAGCTATGACAACTGACATAACTAATATAACTATGATGATCGACAAGACCAATGTAACTGATACTAAGCAACTGTATTTAATAGTCTGAGTTCTGATGGATCTATCTGAGTTCCATTCTATATAGAGTAATTGAATTTGAGATTATCCTATCTAGCGGGTGATCTTTAAGTATATTTATAAAGATAAGGATTAACTGTCTCTAATAGTACTGAATCTGTACTACTGAACTAAGTTGATTGTATCTGACATTCCTGAATCCATAAATGAAACTATAGGATGTATTCATCTAACCAACATGCCCCATGTTAAGTTGAATGGGATCCAATCTCTGCCCTGACTTGAAGGGTGTCAGTGCTGTGCCACCAGTAAGGACAACTGATGTGCAGTCAGTCCTAATTTAATGGGTGACTCTTAGGATTTGTCCTTTACATATAAATATGCTAACTGGTGACCCCTTAGTAGTCCATTCCTACCTAATGGGTGATATCTAATACCTATGCTGGGTACATAGTTCTGAAACTTAGGGATTGCTTCTAAGGATCACTCGGTGCTGAATCCTACTCCCATCTAAAACACACTAAAATGGATAACTAAGATAAATTGAATAACCAAGCTAAACTAATTAAGTCAATTGATACTAATTAACTGAACTGATACTAGTGGTATTGTTTAGCGGAATTAAACTAACTTTACTGAGTTTCCTTGGCTGAAGGAATGTACTGAGTTCTTCGGATTGAATGAGAGTACTAAAATGACTAAGATCGCTAGGAATATCACTGTTATTGAGATCACTAATATTACTGAGTACTCAGGTTATTGAACTACTGAAACTACTGATATTTTTGAGTTTTCCTGAGTCACATGACTAACTGAATTCTATAGACCATGGCTTGACTGAGAGTATCATGATAACATGACATGGTACTAAGCACATAACTATATTATTTCTAGTACAATTATCCCCAGGACTCGACAGAAGAAAACTGACACACATGACTGACTTGATCATAATAATAGAGTTCACAATTTACAATATGATAAGTAGGGGTTTTCATACTACACTTGGTTCTCAACATCTTATACATAGAAGAGGATGCGCACAACATATATATATTCACATTTCTTCAATATCATGCTCATTCCATATCACAACAATAACATATAACAATAATGTGGAGTTTATATGGAATCATAAAGAATAGAACATAGGCTTTTCATTTAAGCACTATTAAGTCATGAAAAAATGGATTCTATCATTCTTGAAATTTTATCAAAAACCTTACATTCACAACATTGGGCATAGGTGTACTTATCAATTTCACAATCTTAATCCATCCAAAATTCATGGGTTTCGACTAACCTACTCACATGATTATGAAAAACACATCAAGATACAACCTTGAATCCAAACAACAATCATCAACATGAATATAGTCATAACACAACAAGAAAAATCACAATTTATAATTTAAAACATGATTTTTGAGCTCTATAGATTAAAGGGACCCATGGATGAATATTATTTATACCTTAAAGCTTAATCTTAAAAGAGATCTAATCTTTCTTGAAGGGTCTTAAAGAAATATTTCGGCTTGTTCTTGATTTTTCTTGACTAGGGTAAACCCCTTTAGGAGAGAATGTTCTTGTTCTTGAGAAGTTGATCTTGAGAGAAAACCCTAATCTTGTTGTTGAGAGTACATAAGAGAACTTTTATAGATATTTAACTAAAGAGAATGAATGATAATACACACCTTGAGGGTTATAAGTCATGCGAAGTAAAGAAAATGACTAAAATACCCTTTTAAAAAAGTCCCTCAATTACTGGAAAAAAATAGCTGATGACATTCATGAAAAGCCGTCATAATGGTGATAGGTCGTCACGAATTATCGTCACAAAAAGGTAAAATCTTGGTTTTCTGGTTAAGGTTAACGACATTGGTGATAGGTCGTCATAGGCATGACGGCTTGTCACAAAATTTTGTCACTGTGGGTTAAAATCTTCACAGTACTGACGACGTTGGTGATAGACCATCACGGGCGTGACAACTTATCATGAATGTCGTCACTCAATTTCCCAGCCTAACATACCGGAGTAAAATGGGCATAACTCCTTGCTTCGATATCAGATTTAGGAGAAATTTGTATTGTTTGAAAGATAATTCAATTATCTATCTTTTAGTAGGTCATGAGCTTAAAAATTGATAATATAACTAGAGATATGCTCATTGATAGTTGACTATAGCAATATCCTTCCCAAGAATTCAATTGGTAAGGAATGTTTTGATTTGTTGATAGCTGGGAGTTATTAGAAGACCTAATATATATCTAACTTGCTCATAAAACTATAAAAGAACTATGATGTACTATGCATGAGCTTGAAACGTGGAGATAATATTGGTTTGGATTTTTCGGGGTATTACACAACCCCCTTAGAAAAACCCTAAACAATGCTTTTTATAGTTAATCCTAAATAAGAAAATAAAATTAAAGCTGCAGCATTTTCTCGGAATAGATAACGACATCCATGAAAGCTTATCAGGATTCTGACATCTTATCATTGATTTTATCAGCTCCTCAGAACTTTTAGATTCTTCTATCTAAGGCTGACAACAATGTGATGCCTTATCACCAACCTGATGACTTATCACGAACGTTATCACAAAAATGTCTTCAACTCACATTCTCTATTCAAGGATGATGACATTCATGACGGCGTATCACACTTTTGATGTTATATCACCAGATGTCGTCATAGGCTTCAACTCATGCTTAAGCCTGATGGTAATTGTGATAGCCTATCACAGGGCTAATGACTTATCACAGATGTCGTCAGCCACACTTTTCTTCAGATTTCTCCAGATTTCAACTTCTTTGCTTCCATTCTTGTTGGTTCTCTGTCCCATCAGCTTAAACTGTAAAAAATTAGACATAAACAAATAAAAAATGACAAAGGTTGCTTAAGACATTGCAATTATTCTTGGTTAAAGGTCTTAAAGGTGTTAGCAATTGGTCACACATCAGGGTGTCAAAAAAATTTCAACTTTCAAGTTCTCTGATTTTCACTTTCTTATACCCACAAACGGACTTGTGTTACATGGGTACCACTAATGGGTTTTGAATGGCACCATATGTGGTATTCATACACTTTTTCATCATTTTTATTTTCTTCAACTCTAAAGACCTAGTTTCCTACAACATACACACAAAAATATATCATATCTACCAAAATATATCTAAGTAATTACATATTTTCCAATTTTAAGCGTGGAAAGTTTCATGAAACCATGACATATAAATTTCCTCAACTTAGAAAGGTTGGATGCCCTATGCCAACAAAAAATTAACAATACAACATGATGATGCTTAACCAAGAAAAACCATAGGTACCGACCATAGTCAGTTCAATTTCAACTCAGAACATTAACCTCTTCTATTTTTAACTTTTCAAAATGAACTATGTGGATCGATGTAGCCCAATAATGCAACACAAAGGAGTCAAGCTATGGCATTACATTAGCAACAAACAACCAAACATAGCTAAGAATTATACTACCCGGACTGATAAGTAGCTAGCAATGCAACCCGTGTACCCTCAAAACAAAGAAGTCCTATTCTCACAATGCGGGGAAAGTAACTAGACACACACTCACAAAATATTTTCTAATAGTTTTGAATATAATATCCAGGCTTTCCCTTATTTTCCTTGCCTTAATTTTTTGGATAGTCCAATTAGGATCACTATAGGACATTATTTGGTTTGTAACATAGGCTTGGGGGATGGTATGGTTCATTTGGGAATTAGTGACTAACCCTCCTAGACACTATAATTACTTTTTGAGTCAACTTCTTAACCACAACATATCTATTGCTTCTCCATTATTTCTCCTTTTTCTTCTTATTTTTTATTTGGTTGTGTCCGATTTCCTTTATTCCTTTTTTTCTTCTTAGTACACCCAACACCACTTTTTTTTTCACTTTTTAAAACCCTTCTTCATACCCAATTCAAATTATGCACCTCTCTAATATCCACCCTTATGCGATTTGCGTGAGTTTAGGTACACAATTTTCAATAAGGGACCAAGGCCAAAATAGGTTTATTGTAACTAACTAGGAATGTAAAAGGTGAAAATAAGAGAATATCTATGTAGGCTCAAAATCAGGATCAAGGGATATTTTTTTTCATTTCAAAGGTTATTTAGGCTAAGACTAGACTAAATCAAGAATGACCTATGATCATTTTTGAACTGCCTATCCTACAACCTAGTAAAGACTAATCGGGCAAGTTTTAGATTAAATGCACAAAAAGAACTAGGTAAATAATTTCATATAGACATTACATGGTCATGCTACCAACTACTACTTAGCAAGTTCATGAAAATGTTATGTTATAATTATGTCCCTAATCCTAATTCCATAACAAGATTCACAATGGTTACATAGACAAACACATCACATAATCAAAAATTATCATTTTGGAGAGAAGGGGTATCCTTTTTACTTAAAGCATTTAAACATAATAAAAATAATCAAGTACTCTAAGGTTCCTTATTTTTATCTTAGTAAAACATGAACAAAATAAGACATATGTATGACATAAACACAAAATAAGCTAAACATGTTGGCTCTATGAAGAACAGACTTTGAGGAAAAGTTACATGATAATAGAAACCCCAAGTGGAAATCTAGACCCACAAGTAGTGCTAACCCAATCAAATAGACATACATTGTCCCTAATGCATTTGGATGATACAAAGAAAGAGAGTTAGGAACATTGTTTACTATCAAAATCACCATCATTTCAGTCGGTACCTTTATTACTCAAACTTTGTCGAGGTAGCCAAAGGGTTGGCCTCCAAGGTCATCAACATAGTTTACTATCAAAATCACCATCTTTTCAGTCGATTGCTTCATGGTTTTCTGAACATTGAACATGAATTCCTTATAAGTCTACCTGAACCTAAGCTCACCTCTTTCCATATACACCAATACTTTACCCGTATATAAAATTGTATCCTAAAATTATAGACATCTCAAAATCCATATCAAAATCCATGAAAACAAAGTTATCTAGAAAGAAAAAGTTTTCCACCTTTACTAAGTTATCAAATGATATGCCCAGGGGCTTTTTCACCGTATGATCATCCATCAATAACCACATTATCCTTGGTTTAGGAGGTATCAAGCCCAATAATATGCACACTTCTAGTGGTATCAAATGAATTCTTGCACCTAAGTTATATAGGTGATCAAGATATAGTCCCACTACAATGATGTAAGTTACCAATACCCTTATAATTGGCAGTTCTCTTCTTTGTCACTTATCTTTCATAAATTTTGCATAGTTAGGAATCCGCTCAAGAGATTTAAAAAGAGGAATGTTCACACTTAACTCATTTTGCATAGCGATAAATATTTTATACTTTTTTTCTTCCTTTTTCTATTTCAACCGTTAAGGAAAATATGGGGCAGGTCACGGAATAAGTTTTAAGACTTATTGTTCTTCTTTATCCTTACCTTTATCCTTCTTTCTTATTTCCAAACACTTATTATTTTTAAGTTAACTTATAACTAGTCATAGATTTTTCAAGTTCCTTTTCGAGTGCATCATCAATATCTGCAACATCATTCCAAACATCATCAACTCTAGGCACAGGGGGATCAACGTTGGCCTTACAAATTTTAGTAGTTATAGCTAAATAGTGAATGTAATTCTTTAGATTCTTCCCAACATTACTCGACATAGTGCCCAATTACCGCTGATTCAAGCTTGCTAATATTTAACCAAATTTTTGTTTAATTTGCTTGATCGGAAAAGCATGTGATTCCATATCTGGCTCAGGTCTACAGTGTTTTACTTAATCTTCTTAATTAAACTTTCCTGATTTTTTTGACCCTTTTACCAGTTTAGTGAGCAATGTCTATATCCTTGACCCAGTCTCATGGTTCCTTGGTGAAACATATGCACCACTTTTCTCTTTATAATTAGCCTAACACCTTTATTCACCATATCACTCTTCTTTGATCCCTATATTCCCCCATAATAGTTCAAACCTTGGATTCTTTCCTCGAGTTCCAAGAATCTTGAGTAGACCCTTAGCCCTTTGCCTGAAAACCAATAAACTTTATAGGTGAATACTTTGCATTCTTTTTAATATAAGAATCAACCATGTTAGGTATTTTACCTTTGTAAACCTCAATATTCACCTTCTCAAAATTCATAGTTGTAAATTGCTCAATCAAAAACCTATTATCCTAAAATACCCCAGATTGTTGTCCTTGGAAATTTCTTAAGCATTGAGCTCAATGCCTTTCTTATGACTTAACCATATGATCTATATGGTGTCTTAATGGATTAGGTGACCCTATTCTTAAGGTATCCAGTAAAATATGGATTGGTTTTATGTCCTTGTTATAACTTCGTGATATTAGTCATTAAGGGTGGTGACGAATTATTAGGACAAACCTTAACGAAAACAGTAACCAATTGGCTTGACTCTATTTTGAGTAAAAGTTGGTCACTAGTAGCCATGAGGATAGTTTAGGATCGTTAGGTAAAGTCGTAGGTTGTCCATTGTCTAACATATTTGGGTACTATATTAGTTACGACTAGTCCCTATGAGTTGTTTGTTCAGGGTATGAGTGGGATTATAGATTCGTAAAGTGGACAGTGTATAGGTGTCCAACTCAATGTCTAGGATATGACTCAAGTCTATGAGTCATATGGTATGCTGATGAGTCAATGGGTCGACTCGTAACCAAAAAAAACTTTTTACATCTCTTAAGCTGAGGGTGTTCTGGATATTTTCCACTTTAAGTCCCTTTGATACCATGACTTAAAAATTTATTTGGGACTTATTAGCACATCATTCCCAATAAAACACTCTAAAATTCTCTCTCAAACTCTCAGTTCAAGTTGAAGCTAGGTTTTCATTAAGTTAATTAGTTAGGGCTCTCAAGGGTGATTTCTTTACATACTTCTTAGTGTCTAAGGCATGTTACTCCTCCCTAATTGTTATTTTACTTAAATCACATATTTTTAATAAATGGATTTTATGATATTATTATGATATTGAAATAATGTTTGGGGATTTTGAATTCTTATTGTTGAATAATGTTTTCCCACGTTATAATTATGGTTTTCCTTATTAGAAAGAAGGTTTTGAGCATGTGGGTGCATGGGTATGGTGGTTGAACTTTAGAATGGTAACTTTCTCTAAACGTATGACTTTTTAGGTGGCTTGACCCCAACCTTATACTTTAAAATAGGTTTGTAGTTATGAGAAAGGTGGAAATTTGAATTAGAGGTACAATGGAATCCCTAAAGTACTTGGTTTGACTTATTTCTTGAAACTAATGCATGGTTTAAATGGTTAATGGTTAAGCATAGTTTTCAAAATCTTGTCGGGTACATAAGAATCCCTCAAGTGATTATGTAATATAAACCTTATGGGGTATATAGGAATCCCTCAAGTAATTATAGTAATAGAATCTGTAGGGTACACGAGAATCCCCTAAGAGAGTTGGCTAAAGATATTGCTTGCAAGCTATAGTTTATGTGATGATACCTCTTAACAATGACTTAATAATTGACTCTGAGAATTATTGGTTTGGTTATGTGCTAAATATTATAATTGGGCACTAATGGGGGTTGTGATAGCTAGCTGAGAAGGTTTGAGTTTGAAAGACAAATGCCAAAAACTCATGTTTGCTGATATAAAGGACGGTCTTAGTAACCTTAAGCTTGAAGGGTACATCGGAATCCCCCAAATCAATTCATGTATATATGCATCATGATGGGCAAAGGGTATATGAAAATTCCCAACCTTCTATGCTATCTCCACTTCATGCGACTACACACACTGGGGTCCATTTAGGGGTAACATGAGAACCTATATAGCCCATGGGTGGAATTATAACAGTAAGTCTAAATAAACAAAGTTAAGGATTTAAATGCATATTAAACCTTATTCCCTATCCCGACACGGCATATATGTATATATATGAGTGCATATAGTTATTTGACTTGTTCTTGAATTAATGGTATTATTTTATCTTTATTCCTCAATTACATGCTAGTGTTAACCCTACTAACAATCTTCAAGAACTTTATCCCCACACGATGTAGGAATCTGCCATACTTTTGCTTCTCCAGCTCAGTGACTTTGTGATTTGGGGACAACTTTTGATTAAGACTAAAGTGGTGAGCTTCCAAACTTCAGAAGACCCCATTCTATGCTATTGACTTCTTCATATCAATTTTATTTCTTTTGTTTTTTCTATGGTCGGGGGCAAGTCTTAACTTGATATTCTTTGATTTTAGTTAGAAGCTTTGTTGGACTACAATGGCCATAGGCGGTGTCACTATTAGTGTTAGCATTGGTATTGGTATTTTCATTGGAATCGGTATTGGATGGTTAATTTGTTGTTGATTTCAGTATGGATTTTAGACTTATTATCATGTTTTTAATTTAATATTATCATATCTTCTTATATGTTTAGAATTCATCTGACATAGGTTGTCGGGCGATTTAAGGTTTGGGTATTTGGGGGTTGTCTATTGTTCTGCTGGAGTTGATATACCTTACATGACTAGTCCCTGTTTTGGGTTGTGTCAAATTTTTATTAGAGCATAGGTTCATGATAAATCGGGTTTCCATAAATCCATGTCAAGTATAATCTCTTTTAAGGATGTGTAGTGTGCCAAACTCATAAGGGAGAGGCTATGGGACATTTAGGAATGTTTCTCATTCTTGTGTTCTACTTTGGTCGGTAGATTCTACGGTCTTGAAATCTTCTCTAATTCCTTCTTGTTCTCTTTTTAGATCATGCCTCCAAGATGATCTAAATCCCATGGAAACTCCTCTATCCCACCTAATGATAATGTTGATGGGACACACCCTGCTTATGAGGTCCAGACCTTGTCTAGGTGTCCAGTTCCTAATTTCTCTTCTAGAGTTCTATCGGTCCCCTCTAGTCCTCGAGATTCTAAGGTTTATGTGATGAATGTTTAGTTTGTCAATCTATCCATATATTCACTCAGATGTTAGCTTCTAAGTCTTAACGTGTTGTTTTTGTTACTCTATCTTTTTAGGCCACAAGGGTTGGCAAGTTTATGAGGTTGAACCCTCTAAACTTTACTGGTTTTATGGTCGAGGAAGAATCTTAAAGTTTTCTTGATAAAATATAACTGATCTTTCACGTGATGAATGCTACTAATAAGGTGAGCATGAAGTTTGCATTCTACCAATTGAAAGATATGGCTTATTAGTGGTATGAGAAATATTACCAGTCAAGGGGTAGCGTTGTTGAGTAAGCCCTAAGGGATGATTTTTCTAATACTTTCCTGGACTTTTTCTTTCCTCAAGAGTTTTGGGATGTAAAGGATGGAATAGTTTGTCAACATGAAGTAAGGCAAGATGTCAGTCAAGGAGTATGCCTTGAAGTTTCACTAGTTATCTCGGCATAATATAGAGTTGGTTTCTAATATAAGGGCTAGAATGAAGACGTTCGCTTCTTGGTTGTCCCAAGGATTGATTTTAAGGAGTATGGTAGCCTTTTCAAATAAGGAAATAGGTATCTCCAACCTAGTTATGCATATGTAGGAGGTTGAGAAAGATAAAAAAAATAACCAGAGGTAGGGGATAGGTAGAGCAGGAAGTTTTGATATTTTTAGAAGGAAAGAGATCAACAACAGAGTGGCATAGATGGTGCAAAGTATTCCAAAAATAAGTGAGGAAATTATGGGTCCTACTGAATAGCTAGTGCTCCCTACCCAAAGCCGTCTGGTGATAGACATCTTTAGGGTGGCGATAATTATAGGGAAAAGGGTACCCAATCTCAGACTAGTGGGGCTCAATTGGCTCCATCATATCCTCTATGCATATTTTATGGTCGACTGGATTAGAGTTTCTGTGATAAGGGATGAGTTAAGTGCTTCAACTGTGGTTTGCCAGGGTATATGCTTAGAATATTTCCAGTTGACAAGGTTTCTTCAAGAGCAAAAAAGGTTGCAGTTGCCTCTTTTTCAACTCTAGCACAAAAGGGTGCTTGCTTCCGACACTTATGGAAACTAACTCTTTGCTCTTAATACCTGCCAGAAGTCTAAGGCATTACGTGATGTCACTACTGTTATGTTGAAACTATTTTCCTATGATGTATGTTTTTTAATTGATCTAGGGTCTACTCTTTCTTATGTGACCCTGTTTATGGCTATGCATTTTGATTTCATTCCTGAGTGTATTTTGGACGCCTTTTCTACCACACTAGGTAACTTTGTGATTTCTAGAAGAGTTTATAAGGGTTGTGTAGTATCTGTGGGTGATCGGGAGACTTTGGTGGTTTTTTTTAAATTAGACATGGTTGATTTCTATATAGATTGGTTGTACTCATGCTATGCTTCTCTATACTGTTAGAAATTTAATATCATCTTTTGATTCCCTATTGAGTTAGTTATTGAATTAGAGGGGGGTTCCCTAACACCCAAGCAAAGGTTCATAACGTATCTTAAAGACGGGATGTAATCTCCTAGGGATGTCTTTATCATTTGGTCTGGGTTAAAGATTTTAACTCAAAGGAGGTTTATTTATTTACCATCCTGATGGTGACTGAATTTCCTGAGGTTTTCCCTAATAACCTTTCTTGTGTCCTTCACGATAGGGATATTGATTTTGGGATTAATTTTTTTTTTTGCCACTTGTCCTATTTTTATTCTCCTATATAGAAGGGCTCTAACTTAGTTAAAGGGGCTTAAGGAGTAATTAAAGGGTCTTTTAGACAAGGGTTTCATCTATCCTCATGTATCCCCATGGGGTATACCAGTATTGGTCGTGTGTAAGAATGATTATTTCCCATGTATGTTTATTGATTATCAGCACTAAAACATGGTAACAGTAAAGAATAAATACCCTCTTCCAAGGATGGATGATTTGATTAATCATGTTCAAGGTGCTAAGGTCTTTTTCAATATCAATCTTCGATCCGGGTATTATCAAATAAATATTAAGTAGGCAGATATCCTTATGACTTCCTCTCCTACTCGATATAGGAATTTTGAGTTCCTGATTATTTCTTTTGGGTTTACTTATGCCCTAATGACATTCATGGACTTGATGAAAATATTTTCTTTTAAGATTTGGATTTATTTATCATTATATTCATAGATGATATTCTGGCACTCTTAAAGAGTGAGGTGGATTGGGTTGATTACCCCTATATTGTATTAAAGGCCCAGAATAATCAATAGTTGTACGCCAAATTTTAAAAATGCAAATTTTGGTTGAACGCTGTCACTTTTCTAGGTTATGTCATATTTAGTGAAGGTACCATGGTGGATTTACAGAATATTGCGGTGATTAAGAGGTGGCGTAAACCCTAAACTCCATCAAATATTCAGAGTTTCTTGGGTTTATTTAGATATTAGAGGAAATTTATGGTGTGTTTTTTGAGTATTGTTGCATCGTTGACTAAGTTAACTCAGAAGAGAGTAATGTTCTTATGGTTCTATGCTTGTCAGGTTAGTTTTGAGAAGCTAAAGAACAAGCTGACTTTGTCTCTAGTCTTGACCTTTTTTGTAAGCACTGATGGTTTTGTGATCTATTGCGATGCATCCTCTGTGTGGCTTTGTTGCATTTAACTATAGGATAGGAAGGTGATAGCTTATGCCTCTGGACAGTTGAAGGTGCATTAGAAGAATTATCCAACTCATGGATTGAAGTTATTGGCTGTGGTGTTTGTACTAAAAATTTGGCATCACTATCTGTATGAAGTGCATGTATATATCATTTTTTATTATAAGAGTCTACAGTATTTGTCCATTATGAAAGATCATAATCTTAGGCAAAGAGGATTTCTTAAGAAACTTAAGAATTATGACATGAGTCTTTACTACCATCCAGGTAAAGCTAACATGGTTGTTGATACTCTTAGTACGTTATCCATAGGGAGTGTAGAACATTTGGATAAGGTTAAGAAAAAATTGATCAAATACATTCACCGTATATCTAACTTTAGAGTTTGTCTCTTGGACTCGAAAGATGGTTGTGTATTTGTTAAAAAAATGGCAAAGTCATATCTTTGTGCTGAGGTAAAAGAGAAGAAAGTATTAGATCCTATCTTGATGCAAATCAAGGGGGATATAGGTGGGAAGAAAATGATGGCCTTTGAGGTTAGTGGTGATTGTACATGTGGTACCAAGGGAGATTATGTGTTCCCGATGTACATGTGTTGCGCTAGAGGATCTTGGCTGAGGCTCATGAGTCATGATATGCTATTCATCCTGGTTCGATGAAGATGTATCTTGATCTTAAGAAAATCTTTTAGTTGAATAATTTGAAGCAAGATGTATCTATCTTTGTGTTTAAGTTCCTGGTGTATTAGCAAGGGAAAGTTAAGCACTCGAGACCCGAGGGATTGTATGAAGAAATTAAGTTACTTGTGTGGAAGTAGGAAGTGATCAATATAAATTTCCTTTCTGGTCATCCTTGATATTAGAATCAATTCAATTCAATTTTGTTCATCGTGGATAGGATGACTACGTCTGCTCACTTCTTTCCAGTGAGGACTAATTTCCTAGTAGAGGATTATGCCAAGTGGTTTATTGAGGAAATTATGATGTTGCATGGGGCACCTATTTCTATCATGTCAGATCATAGTGCTATGTTCTTATCAAACTTTTCACGGTTATTTTTCAAAGGTTTGGGGACTAAAGTGAGTCTTAGTATGACTTTCTACCCGCAGTTAGATGGATAACAAAAAGGGACTATTCAAACAAACGAGGATATGCTTCAAGCTTACGTGATTGATTATAGTCGTAGTTGGGTTGAACATTTTCCTATTACAGAGTTTGCATTAAATAATAGCTACCACTCTAGCATTGGGATGGCTCCATTAGAGTCCTTGTATTTTAGGAAGTTTAAGTCTCCTATTGGGTGGTTTAAGGTTAGTGAGGCGGAGATAATTGGCTAAGTTTTGTTCACCAAGCCATAGAGAAGGTAAAGGTGATTTGAGATTTGCTTAAAGCCACACAAATTCATCAAAAGTCCTATGAGGATATAAGGGGTAGGAAGTTAGAGTTTGAGGTTGGGGATAGGGTATTTGTAAAGCTATCTCCTATGAGGGTGGTATTGTGGTTTCAGAAGAAAGGCAAGCTCATTCACCGATATATTGGTCCGTACTTGATTTTGAGAAGGGTTGCCCATATTGCTTATGAATTGGTGTTTCCCTCTAGCAGAGATTCGTTCACTTGGTGTTCCATGTGTCTATGTTGGGGAAGTATGTGGGTGATACATCATAAATTGTCCCTCTCAATGATATTGGTATTTCGTATTCCTTGTATTAAGAGAAAGTCCCTATTGAAATTTTAGACTGACTATTTCATCATTTGTTAGTGAAGGATGTTGTTTTGGTAAAGGTTCTATGGAGGAACTGTAAGGTTTAAAAGGGCACTTCTAAAGCCAAAGAAGACATGAAGTCCGAGTATCCATTCTTGTCTTTTTCCCTATAAAATCGTGCATAAGGTAGTGTTACTCTTAACATATTTGTCTTCTGACTTTGTGAAAGGAACGATCGATTTCCTTCGCATCTTTCTTTTGAAACTTAGTTAAAGATAATATTATAGATATTTGGGGTTTAATTATGCTAGTGGGGGAGAATTGAAACACCCCAGATTCTAGCCCTAGGATATTTCTTGAGCTTTGAGATCATTCCCTTGCTTATGCTTGATTGTACAAGTTGTATGGTGTCTTGATATGTCAGGTGACTCTAGTTGTAAGGTGTCCAATAGAAGGTGGTTAGGTTTTCTATCTTGGTTACAACTTGGTGATATGAGTTTTAGGGGTGGTGATGAATCGTTAAGATGAACCTTAACCAAATTAGTAACCCAGTGGCTTGACTCTGATCTGATTAGGAATTTCTCACTAGGAGATATGAGGATAGGTATGAGTAGTGAGGTAAAGTTGTAGGTTATTCATTATCTTCCTATTTGGGTACTATGTTGGTTATGACTAGTCCCTATGAGTCATTGGGTCAGGGTATGAGTCGGATCATAAAGTCGTAAGGTGGATATTGTATGGGTGTCCAGCTCACTATCTAGGATACGACTCAAGGCTACGAGTCGTATGATATGGTTATAAGTTAAGTAGTCTATTTGTAACCGAAGATGAAATTTTACATCATTTAAGCTAAGGATATTCTAGACATTTCCAACTTTAAGTCCCTTTTATACCTCAACCTAAAAACCTTCCATGGTACTTCATTCTCATATCAGCCCCAATAAAACACTATCAGATTCTCTTTAAACACTCTATTATAGCTAAAGATAAGGTTTCATCAAGTTAATCAATTAAGGATCTCAAGGGTGATTTCTCTCCGTACTTCTTAGTATCTAAGGCGTATTACTCCTCCCTCATTGGTATTTACCTTAATGAACATGTTTTAAATTTATGGCTTTCCAGATTTTGTTATGGTTTCTAAATAAAGGTTTGGGGTTTTGAATTTGTATTGTTGAATAATTTTTTCCCATTGTTTAATTATGGTTTTCCTTCTTTTAAATAAGGTTTTGAACATATGGGTGCATGGGTATGGTGGTTGAAATTGATAGTGATAACCTTTGGTAAACTTGTTGCTATTGAGGTTGTGATGACCCCAACCTTGTACAATAAAATTTGTTTGTAGTTACGAGAAAGGTAGGACTTTTAAATTAGGGGTACAATGAAATCTCGAATATTCTTGGTTTGATTTATTTCTTAAAACTAATGCATGGTTTTAATTGTTAAATAGTTAAGGATGGTTTTGAAAACCTTGTGAGGTACACTAGAATTCCCCAAGTGATTATGTATTGAAAACTTTGTAAGGTACAGAAAAATCTACCCGGTGATTTTAGTAATGGAGTTTGTAAGTACAGGGAATCCCCCAAGTCTATACATGTATATATTTATCATAGAGAGCAAAGGGTACACAAGAATCCCCGGCCATCTATGATATCTTCGTTTTACGCAGCTACACACTCTGGGGCCCGTTAAGGTGGTAAAATTAGTTTAATATATCCCTTGGGTGGACTTATGATGGTAAAGCTACATAACCCAGGTTAAGGATTTAAATCTATTCTAAACCTTGTTCCCTATCCTAGCAAGGTATATATGTATATATGTGATTTTTTATGGTTATTTTTCTTGGTCTTAAATTGATGGCATTATTTTATCTTTTTCCCTGAGCTACATCCTAAGTGTTCACCCCGCTAACCATCTTTGAACGCTTGATGTGTGAGAAGATGCTAACACATTTAAGGATTTTAACTAAGAATAATTGCAAAGACTTAAGCAACTTTTGTCTTTTTTTATTGTTTTCTGTTTGATATTGCACTAAAAGTCAAGATGCAAGAGAACCAACAATAATGGAAGTAAAAGAGTTGATTTCTGAGAAAGTAAAGAGGGAACTATATCTGACGACTTGTATGATAAGTTGTCAGCCTTGTGATAAGCTATCAGAGTTGCCGTTAACCTTAGACAGAGGATAAGCTTCAGTTGGAATTTGTGAAGATATCTTTGATAGGCCGTCAGAAGTATGATAAGCCATCAGACTCGTCGTTATACTTACATAGAGAATGAGCTTCAGCTCGAATTCGTGATGACATCTATGATAGGCCATTATAAGTATGATAAGCTGTCAGCCTTATCGTTAGCCTTAGAAAGAGAATATGCTTCAGCTGGAATTTGGGACGACATCTGTGATAGGCCATTAGAAGTGTAATAAGCCGTTAGGCTTTTCATTAGTCTTAGGCAGGGAATGGGATTTGAAGTAAAGAAGTGATGACAATTCGGATAAGTCATCACATGTTTGATAAGCCATCATATCTCATCGTCAACCTAAGGCAGATATTTTCAAAAGTAAAGAGGAGCTGACGACATTCCTGATAAGTCATCAGACTCCTTATAAGCCATCACACACGTCGTCACCTGTCCGAAAAAATACTGTGATCTATTCTTTTGTTTCCATAATTAGGCTGAAATATTTAAAGCATATGTTAGGATTTTCAAATAGAGAGGGGTGGAACTGACATTTTTAGAATCTCTTCTCTCTAGTGAAAGGTTTTCAAATAGAGAGGGGTGGAACTGACATTTTTAGAATCTCTTCTCTCTAGTTTTCACACTTGAACTTTACAATTATTTTTGGAGAGATTATTACAATTGTTTTGGGATTTTATACTGTGAATCAAATTTGAGTAACACTTGTTGCTATTAATCTTACTATAAGTTCATATATCAAACTATGAATTCAACTTGTTGTCTTGATTGTTTTATTATGAGTAGCTAAATTCCCTTGACCCGAGTTGTCAGATCAATGGGTTTGGGTTTGTAACATAACTAAGTGTTAAAGATTTGAATGGTGGTAGAAACTTCTTGTTAATTTCCTTATTTTATACTCTGACAATTGGCCACAAACAGTAGGCCTTGCTTACTGGTGATTTGCGTGAGATAATAAATCAATCCTAGTAAGAAGTGAATTATAACAGGGACTTGGAAGCATCAAACTTTCATTTAATAATAATGTTGTAACAAGATTAGTTAACTTGCGTTAACATCCTGTGAAGAAATATTATTTCCCTAAGTTCGAGAGAATTAGGTGGTTAAATGTCTAAATAGGCTGAGAAATATTTAGACATAACTTCGACAAAGATAGTCTTATGTTCCTACCTACCACAAGAATCTTGAACCGTTACTAGCATCTATCAAATCCTAACACCCATAGTGAACATAACTCTGGTTTTCCTTATCATATTGAATTCAAAACTGAATTGAGACATAATTATTTGTTACCTTTCCAAAAACCCCTCATTCATAGAAAACTGATAACTATCAGTTGATTAACCCGCAAATAACTCAAATTCACACCATATTCCCCGTGGGATTCGATCCCAACCTAGTTGGGTTATATATTGACAACAATCGCTTACATTTTCATAAGAGAGGTGTAATTTAAGCGTTATAAAAAATGGTGTCATTGCTGGGGAATACAGTTGTAAATTGAAGTTGTGTATGCTAATTGACTGTTAGTCAAGTTTCCTAGATTTATGTTTATTTGTTGTTTTGGTTTGCTGCAGAACTTTTTTGGTGCATCCAAAGAGCTAGAGCTCAGGTGAATGTGCAGAATGATGGTCAACAAGTACGACATCCAAATCCTGAGGATGATGACTTGGGAGACGGAGAGTTACTAAGCCTGGTAACCCAAGGCGTATAGAGCAAATAACTGCACTAGTATAGCGTAATGCTAAAAGAAACTATCCGTTTCGAGGAAGGCTAGAACACTAGTTGGTCCAATATGACCTCAATGATGATGATGATGGAATGGATGGAGCAGGTGTAGTGGGTCCAATTATTCCTGCACCGTTAGCTCCTAGGGAAAAATTCAACATTACGAGTATTACAATTCAACTCCTTAATCTAAAGGGGTTGTTTGGTGGCCTTCCTGGGGATGATCCAAACTTGCATTTGGTGAACTTTATCACCGTTTGGAAATATTTTGATAACCCAGGAGTGGGTCAGAATGCTATCCATTTGAGATTGTTTCCGTTGTCTCCATCTGGGAAGGCAATATTGTCGCTTAATGAGCTGACACTCGATTCTATAACCAACTGGTGGTAGTTGAAAGGAGCTTTCCTAGAAATGTTCTTTCCACTTTCAAGGAGGGGACAGTTGAGGGATGAGATCAGTAACTTTATACAACTCCCAACAGAAGCCTTGCATGAAACCTGAGAGAGATTCGAAAAGAAGCTGACGCAGTGTCTGAACCATAATATGATGGACATATACTTGATGGAAACTTTGTACCGGGCTAACTCTATGACAAAACTGATTATAGATAATGCTGTTGGTGGTTCATATGTAGATTTTACATTCCCAGAGGCTTCAGAAATGCTTGAAAGAATGACCAAACAGAGTTGGGCATGACATACCAGGGACTCTGTGGTAGCAAGCCCCACTGTTTCTATTGGTTTTACTATAGAACAACACAGAAGAGACGAGGTGCATGATTAATACATGGCTCACCTAAAAATGCAAAGTGAATTGCTAACCAAGCATTTCCTATCCGTTAACACTAAATAAGTGAAGATTGTGGGATCACAGAGATAGGTGGAATATTACTCAAAAGAATAGGCGAACTATGTAAATAATCAGGGGTTTTCTAAGGCAATAGCCAAGGTAATCAAGGTCGGAATTATTATGACAAGGCTGGATATAAGAACCAGCACCAAGGTAATTGGAGGAGCAATATTGATAGGGGCGGGTTATATGTTCCTCTTGGAAATTATGAGGCTGCTACAACAAGTTTTGAAAAGATTTCCCAAGGGAGTGGAGGCTACCAACTCAGTGGTGAATACATGAAAATGGATCTGTCGTATCTGAGTTAATTGATAAACTTATACTCCACTCTGATCAAATAGTTAGAACAATAAATGAGCCAAATCTTCGTAGTGCTGAACTAGAGGAAGAGTGGAATGTTACCTAGTGATACGGTTAAGAATCCATGTAATAATGGATCATGTATGGAGATAACCATAAGAAGTGCTAAGATATTACCTGGCCCTTCTATAAGCCAAAGTGGAGTAGAAGATATGACTTAAGCAGATAATGAACCCGAAGAAGAATGTCCAGTGGAGTCTGGGAAGCTGGATGGGGCTGATGATGCTCCAAAACAAGGAAAGGGTAAGGAAAAGGAAGTAGTGGTGAAAAATCTCCCAAGACCACCACCACCCTTTCCTGAAAAATGGAAGAAGAAGGTTGATGACACAAAATTTAGTAAAATCAGGTAATGTTGAAGCAGTTAACCATAAATGTGCCTTTCGTGGAGGTAGTCGAACAAATGTCTGGGCATGCTAAATTCATGAAGGACCTTATGACAAAGAAAAGAGCGGTGAGCTTCAAACTGGAGAATAATCTTCACCATTGTAGTGCCATATCTATACGATCCTTAGTGCAGAAAAAAGCCAAACCTAGAGCATTCATTGTTGCATGTATAATTGGGTCTCTAAATTTTGCTAAGGCCCTATGTTATCTTGGGCTGAGCATAAATCTGATGCCACTAGTCGTATATAAAAAGCTGGATTAGAGAAATCCTACACCCACCAAAATGCGACTCGTGACGGTGGATAGGTCAGTAAAATAATCTGTTTGTATTTTGTATGATGTGTTGTTAATGGTAGCTAGCTTCATATTTCTTGTGGATTTCATCATTCTGGATTGCGAGGTGGACTTCGAGGTGCCCATAATCTTGGGTTGACCTTTCCTCAGACCTGAAAGTGTGTTGATTGATTTGTGAGACAATGAGCTCTTATTTAAGATGAATGATGATGTGGTACGATGTCATGTGTATCGGTCAATGTAGTAGCATAAAGAAATGAGTGTGTTCTCAATTGTTGATGTATATTATGAGGATGAGTAGGAGGTGTCAATAGAGGTGAAACTAGTTGATCCTTTTGCCGCAGTTCTGATGAATTTTAATCGTGAAGGTATTAAGAAGTATGAGGAGATTGTTTGTGCTTTGTTATGCCTGGTTTCATACTCTTATGCTCTTAAGAAGCTAGATCTTGATCTTGCTAATCCACCAACTCCACTGGCTAAGCCATCTATTAAAGAGCCACCAGTGATGGAATTGAAGGAACTGCTAAGGCATTTAAAGTATGTGTTTTTGGTAAATAAAACACTCTGCCCTTTATTATTGCAGCTGATTTGGGCTAGCAGTAGGTAGAATGACTTATTTAAGTACTTCAGAGGTATAAAAGAGCAATAGGATGGACAATCGCAAATATTATTGGCATTCCCCTTAGCATCTGCACACATAAAATACAACTTGAGGAATATTATACTACAAACATCCAACTCCAGTGTCATCTTAAACCACCAATGAAAGAGGTGGTTAAGAGGAAAATTATTAAGTGGTTGGATACAGGAGTGGTTTACCCAATTTTTGCAGTAAATGTGTAAGCCAAGTTCAATGTGTGTACAAAAAAGGGGGCATGATTATTGTTGCAAATGAAAGGAATGAGTTGATTTCAATCAAGCCTATCACTGAGTGGAGAGTTTGGATGGACTACTGCAAACTAAACTCATGAACTTTTAATGACCACTTCCCGATGCCCTTTATGGACCAAATGCTTGATCGATTGGCCAGGAGGGGGTGGTTTCACTTCCTGGATGGCTATTCTAGATATAACTAGATATGTATTGCTCTTGAATATCAAGAAAAGATGACATTCACATGTCCATATGGCACCTTTTCATTTAAGAGGATATTGCTTGGGATATGCAATGCATCCGCTACTTTTCAACGGTGCATGATGTCTATTTTCTCAGATATGGTGGAGGACACCTTAGAGGTGTTCATGGATGATTTCTCTTTGGTGGGAGATTCATTTGAGATGTGTTTGATAAACCTGAGTATGTCCTTATAACGATGTGTTGAATTCAATTTTGTGCTTAATTGGGTGAAATGCCTCTTTATAGTAAAGGAGGGCATCGTTCTCAGACACAAAATTTCAGCAAAAGGGATAGAGGTTGATCGAGCAAAGGTTTAAGTTATAAAGAAACTACCACCTCCTATTTTAGTAAAGGGAATACGTAGTTTTCTTGGACATGCTAGGTTTTATCGAAGGTTTATAAGAGACTTCTTGAAGGTTGCAAATCCACTTTGCAAACTTTTGGAGAAAGAAGTGAAGTTCTCCTTCAATAATGATTTCTTGAAGCCATTTGAATGCCTTAAAAATAAGCTAGTCGAGGCCCCTATCATTGTTGTACCGAACTGGTCAAAATCGTTTGAGATTATGTGTGATGCAAACGGTGTTGCCGTTGGAGCTGTACTGGGACAAAAGAAGAACAAACTCTTTCATCCAATATATTATGCCAAAACAGTACTGAATGGAGCACAAAAGAACTACAGAGTAACTGAACCAAAACTTCTGGCTATAGTATATGCTTTTGAGAAAGCCAGGGCTTACCAACTTGGGACCAAGGTGGTGGTCCACACTGAACACACAACCTTGAGGTATTTGATGGATAATAAGGATACAAAACCAAGGGTGGTTAGATGGGTGTTGCTACTACAAGAATTTGACTTTGAAGTCAAAGATAGAAAGGGTTACGAAAACCACGTTATGGATCATCGATCTAGAATGAAAGGTGAACTGGTAGCTAGTGATGAAATGTAGATAAATGATGCATTTCCTAATGAGGAGATCTTGGCTACTGCTATGGAGAAAATTCCTTGGTACACTTATTTTTTAAAATATTTTATGAGTGAGTTCATTTTAGGAAACCTTTCTTTCTAATAAAGAAAAAAATTCCTTCATGATGTGAAATATTACTTCTGGGATGAGCCATATCTTTTTTGGCGATGTATTGACAATATTATAAGGAGATGTGTGCCAAAAGTGGATGTATTATGTATATTGGAAGCATGTCATGCTTCCCCAGTTGGAGGTCACCATGTAGGGGCCTAAAGGTGTAGGAAGGTATTGCAGAGTGGCTACTATTGGCCAACATTGTTCAAGTATGCTCATGATTTTGTGCTAAAATGTGACCAATTTTAGATGCAGGGGTCGATCTCTAAAATACATAAGATGCCTTTGACTAAGAAGCTTGCAGTGGAATTGTTTGACACTTGGGGCATCAATTTTATCGGTCCTTTTGTAAACTTGTATGGGATGAAGTATATTCTAGTTGTTGTTTACTTTGTCTTGAAAGGTGTTGAAGCTATTTCCTTGTATGATAATAAAGGAAAGAGGGTTCTTGCTTTTGTCAAGAATAACATCTTCTCTCGCTTTGGAGTACCACGTACTATTATAAGCTATAGAGGATCTTATTTTTGCAACAAAGTTTTTTGAATTTACTTAGCGAAATATGGGATGAGACAACATAGAGTAGTCATTCCATATCACCCATAAACTAGTGGGCAAGTGGAGGTGTCAAATGGAGAGATTAAAGCAATCCTAGCAAAAACGGCGAACGCTACTCGACAAGACTAGCCTCGAAAGCTCGACGATGCCTTGTGGGTATATTAGACCACTTTCAAGACACCCATTGGCATGTCATCATTCTAGTTATTCTATGGTAAAGAATACCACTTACCAATAGAGCTGGAGCACAAGGCTTTATCGGCACTGAAAAGGTTAAATTTTAATTGGAAGGAGGTAGTAGAGCTAAGACTAGGACAACTAAATGAGATGGATGAATTTTGTCTCAGGTCATATGAAAGAGAAGATCTATACAAAGTAAGGATGAAGAACTATCTGGATTGAAAGATAGAGAAACAAGATTTCCAAAAAGGTGACTTGGTGCATCTGTTCAATTCCAGACTTGACCTATTCCCAGGTAAGCTTAAATCCAAGTGGTCAGGCCTATTTAGAGTTAGTCAAGTCTACTCATCTAGAGTATTAGAACTTTAAAATAAAGATGGCAGTACCTTCAAGGTTAATGGGAAATGAGTCAAACTTTTTATCAGTGTAAAAAACTCAATGAAAAGTATTGCTACTATCAGTCTTAATGATGTTTGAAGTATTCGACATCCCTGAGTCATGCTGCGACGTTAAATTAGGTGCTACATGGGGGGCAACCCATGACCCCCGTGCTTGATCTACACCAAGTATACTCTAACCCTTAGTTCAGTTTTTCTTTGATTTTAAGTTAAGGATGTAGGGTGACTTGTTGTTGTAACATTTTTTAGTTGTCTAGGAGAAATACAAGTACCTGAGGTAGTTAACGTTGTTTTTTTGTTTTGTTAACACCTCTCAAATGGTCTAATTGTCTAACTGTGTGATTTGCATCTAATTGTGACCACTGTGCATCTTGTTATGCTATCAATTCTAGTAACTTGATAATCATTGCTAAATAATTGCATGAACTGGATAGTAGTAACTTGTGATATACTTCTGTGCCATGTGCATTCGAGATCTTACTTAGTTCCCTTTGTATGTTGAATCTAGAACTTGCCCGATTAGTCTTTGAATCTAGAACTTGCCCGATTAGTCTTACATAGATTAAAGGATTGGGATTAGAAAAGGATCATAGGCCATTTTGATATTAGCCAGTTTTACCCTAAATGACCTTCCCTGTATGCATAAGATCCCTTGATCCCTATTTTGAGCCTAAATGGCCTATTTCTTTTTTTTATGATACCTATCACCATCTTATTTATATCATAATCAACTTGTTTTAGCCTTTGTCCTCCTTGGACACTATGCACCTTGACTTAGGAAAATGCCCTTAGTTAAGGGTGGCTAACATAGGGGTGTGTGATGTAAAATGAGTATGAAAAAATGAAGAATAAATTAAAAGAATAAAAGG